>NC_057807.1:270620383-270920383 GCF_018294505.1 Triticum aestivum | reverse complement strand
AATTAATGTGTGCGCAGGGAGGCCCTTTACTCAGAGAAGTCGACCGATTTTCTTTATTTCCACACCTTCTCATAGCTTTGTATTGGTTATAGTATGGTGAATCATTGGGATGCATAAACATGCTAAACTTTTGTTCTTCTGAATATTAGTATGCATACCGTATCTTCTGAAGCTTAGTTTAATGTGAGTGTCTGCGTCCAGTACCGCATCCTCTAATTTGGTGGATGCCAAGTTGAAAAAGGTTACCGATGAGTAGCCATAAGCTAGAGGCGTCTCTTTTTTTCTTTTGAATGGGCAATAAGCTGGAGAGTGTCTTGGGCTGCCTCTAGCACAAGGCCCTCCAGTACAAAACACGGGCAACCAACTGGGCCGATACAAAAGCCTATCCATCTTAAAGACCTTTTTGCGAGGAGAAGCCCATATTTCTTGAAGAGGGGGCAATCCAAGAAAACTCCCTCCATCCGGGTTTATTAGGCCCATGAGCCAATTGCTAAGACCAAGAAGATGCACACATAGAAAATAAATCTCCTTAATTTACTCGATAACCACCCTATTAAATAGGCCTAGTAACAAACCAGGCACATGCAGTGGCCGGCGGGCACATGCATCCTGCATGCATGGCCAGTCAGCCAAGTCCATGCGCTAGCTCCAATGCAGCAACACAAAAGAAGAGAGCGATTCTTGGGGAAAAAGCGAGTAGTTACTGCAGTGGGCCTTATAAACCTGAACAGCTCGCTCTCCCGCTCCCGTCTCCCCCCAATTCCCCCTGCTCCCCATCTTCCTCACTCGTTAAGAAAACCCCCGCTCACCTTCTTCCTCGCTCGTACAGAAAATACCTGCTCCTCTTCTTCCACTCCTACAGAAATCCCCATCCGTCCTTCTTCCCCACTCGCACTGCCACTAGGCTCGTCTCTGGCTATTCTGCTCAAACCCGTGAGCTCGGCGCGACTCCCACAAGGAAAATGGAGTCGGCTGGCCCCAGCACCAAGAAGATGAGGCTCCCGCCAGTTGCGACGCCGATTGTAGATCCCGCACCCGGCAGCACAGGGAGAAGCCGCGAGCCCCCCACCCGGATCTGAGGAACCGGTTGAATCTCCGGTGGACCGCATCAGCGATCTCCCGGACGTCATCCTTGAGGAGGTCATCTCGCTTCTCCCCACCAAGGATTGCTTCCGCACACAAGTCCTCTCAACTCGGTGGCGCCCTCTATGGTGCACCGCGCCCCTCAATCTCGACTGTCGTCAAATATCTGTACTTCCTGAATTTGATCTCCTCAGAGCCATCGTCTCCTCTCACCAGCCGGGCCCCGTTCACACCTCTGCATCCCGACATGCTACCTTTTGTCCATTCCCGGCACGGTGGACGCTTGGCTGACATCCCCTGAATTCGAAAAACTCCAGCAGTTTGAGTTGTACCAATACCACCAAAGTTTCATACCACGAACACACCATGAATGCATGCCCACACCACCATTGTCCATCTCGCGGTTTTCCTCCTCTCTCCTCACCGCCACCTTCGCCCAGTGCCATCTACCAGACTATCTGGTACAAATGCTTCGACTACCACTGCTAAAAAAACTTCTGCTTGTGGTGGTTTATCTGTCGGAGGCCTCACTGCATAGCATCGTCCACTCCAGTTGCCCTGCCCTGGAGCGCTTGCTGATTGTTTTGGGAATAGAAATCCCTATCAGTTGTCTCTAAATAAAGTGGCCTCACCTTAAAAGCATTGGAATTTGTTTTAAAGGACAGTAGCTCATCATCGAAGATGCCCCTTCACTTCAAAGGTTGCTCTTTAATAGTTGTTATAAACCTTCACAAATAAATGTCGTCTCTGCGCCCAAAATGGAGACCTTGGGTGTAATTCATGACCCGTTTAACGATCACAAGAAGTTGGTGTTTGGCTCCACACTTTTTCAGGTACCGTATATTATCATCTACACATTTGTAATCATAAGATGCATTTTTCATTTGTGCGCATAAGTTTTATATCATCTTGGAGTACACTTTGGGTACTAATATTATGTTATATGCTCAATGAAGAGTATGTCCATTGAAAGCCTATCAATGCTGCTGGATTATGTCAAGGTCGTATGTATCGGAATGTTTAGTTTTGATCTGAACATAATTATTGGCTTGTTGTGATGCTTTCGATCTATGGAGAATTTATATATAGAGGTGATGATTTCATGCACATAGAAAGCCCGTATATATTGTACAAGAATTAACTGTTCAGCTGTCGTTCTTTCGACATACTGTTTTTTCAGACCTTAACTGTTTTCAATCTTCATGTCTACTTAGGCACAACCACATGGAGCAAAACATATAACCAATCGGTGGCGTAATAAGCACCAGGATTTTCTCAGATCTCATGACATTCGTTTGAGGACAATAATGATGGAAGGGTATGCATCCAACCAGGCGAAGAGAAGCTTTGTCACATTCTTCCTGTTGAATGCGAGGTTACTATTGTCCATGAGGCTCAAGTTTTACCGCAAGAGATTTCTCACGGACGGACACGTTGAAGAGCAAAAAAGAAGTTTCAGGTGGACAAATGGGCTTCTAAATGTGCTCGGCTTCTATTTGCAACAAGTTGTAGTCATCCTGAAATAATTTTTTTGCATAGGATGTTGATTTTATGGATCAGACCGATCCATTTGTTTGTGACTGCGAAAAAGAGTGGTTGGGTTAGATGTTACTTCCATGTTGAATCTGGGTTTTGTCTAAAAATTTGATGAACAATTAATCCTTGGGCTTTTTGTACCATTTGTAAGCTTGAGTTGCATGTTGTTGCCCTCGTACTCCCCTCCACCCGCCACTACACTGCCACATCTTCCACGGCTGCTGTTCGTTCCCGTCCTAGGACTCACCGTCGTTCTCCGCCTTGGTTCGCTCGCTGTGCCCGCCGACGTCTGGCGTTGTCCACATGGTCAACAACCAAGAGGAATCAAGAGATGATTGTACATGGAGAGGCTGACAGTAGGGACCCACCAGGGTCATTGCATTTCGCAAGTAGGTGCCTCGTTATTACAAGCCAAAAAATACTTCCTCCTAATTGTTTGAAAACTAGGTCCCACGCCATTGTCAATGTAGTCAATAAACGAGAAAATTACACAACGAGCGGATAACACCAGGGACCCAGCAGCTCGCCCAGTTGTTTTTTAGTTTCATAGACGGAGTTCAACTGCACGCTGTGTGGGGGCTGTGGCCCGTCTAGCCCACGCTTATGCTTTTATTTAAGCACATGACGAGCCCAGTTGATATATTTTTTCTTTCTGAAAATGGATAGCCCAGTTCTTTTTTTAGAATACCAAAACTGAGGCCTACTTGCTTTTCTCAGCCCTCCTGGGCTGCAAATCTTTCAAGATGAGGAGGGATGTAAATAGTAAGAAATGGGCTTCCCCAGAAAATGGGCTATAAGTTGTAAGAAATGGGCTGTAAATTTTTAAACCAAAGCCAACCGGCAATTGAATTAAAATATCATTTTTTTTTTCAGGATTTCTCTACTCTCTACTCAAATAAAAACCAAAGCCAACTGGCAATTACATTAAAATATCATCTTTTCTGCCACAAGATAAACTACTCATACAAATGCATCTTCATGTTCCGTGCAACAAACGGGCATCTTGCTAGTTAAGATTCTAAATTTCATTCATTTTTTGCGGAGAATTGTTTTTTGAATTTTATTTTGATATATTTTTTTAAAATTACTTTTAACGCGACTCAAAATTTCGTGATTAAAAGAGTTCGGACCCCACCGAAATATGCAAAATTTCGTTGAATTTTTTAGCAGTGCCCAGAATATATGGTCTGTAATGCTAATAAAAAGAATATGGGCTTCAAATATCCTTAAGAATTAGCAAATGGGCTGTAAATTACTGAAAATAATGGCTAATGGGATGTATGCTATTTTCCACAGATATGGAGGCTGACTTGTAGGCCTACTAGGTTGACGATGACGCTATCCTAAAAAAATGACGGTACGCAAGGCTTTGTCAACTTAGTCAACACAGAGCAGTGACTGTCGGATGTCCATCCAACGGCTGCCGTGCTTCTTCAATCTGAGATCTTCCTTCTCCAGCCGCCCAAACCAGCGCCGGCGGGACTGCCTGCTCCCTCCTCCCGTAGCTGGCTGTGCTGCCGCCAGGCCATCCCTCTACCCACCAACACATCCTGTTATTTTCCGGTGACGTCAGCCTCACCCCACAGCCGACTAGTCAGTGCTCGTACTCCCCTCAGCATGGGCATCTGCTGAGGTGGCTTCGCCGGCTCCGGGTCATTCCCTTCCTGGGCCTCGCCCTCGTCCATCGCGTTTGTGCTCTCGGCCTGGCGAGGTCAACATGGTCAACAAACAACAGCCATCGAAAGAGGCTGACGGTAGGGGCCCACACAAGGAAATGCCTCCTTATTATGTGCAAAATAATGATTCCTCCACCTAACAGCTTGGACCCACCGGAAGGGCCTTTGTATTTCACGAAAAAATGTTCCCCCACTGTCAGCTCGGACCCACCAGCTATATCTTCGCACGCAAGGAAGTGCCTCCTTATTACGCACAAAAAAATGAATACCCCCCCTGCTAGCTAGGACCCACCTTGGTGGGAGGCTGACTTGTGGGCCTACTAAGTTGACGGGGATGGAGGGCTTTGTCAACTTAGTCAATACGAACGATTCTAGCTCTAGTGACCGTACGATGTCCATCCAACGGCCATAGTGCTTCTTCAACCTCTGGTCTTCTTGCTCCAGCCGCCCAAAGCAGCGCCGGTCGTGCCGCATGCTCCTGCCTCCCATGGCCGGCTGTGCTGCCGCGGAGGCCTCACCGCCCCTACTATTCCCACCGCTGGCCAGGCCCTACGGCGACGGCACCCTCACACCGCAGCCGAACCAGTGAACCCTCATACTCCTCTCTGCGCGGGCTTCCACTGCCGCGTCTTCCCCGGCTCCGCATCGTCCCCTTCCTAGGCCTCACCGTCGTCCACCGCCCTGGTGCTCTCGGCGTGGCATGGTCAACATAGTCAAGGAACGACTTCCATTGGAAGAGTACTGTACATGGAGAGGCTGACAGCTGGGCCACAACGGCCGCAAGGAAGTGCCTCCTTATTACGCACAAAATAATTAGGGACAATTCCATTTCTCCCCCTAACTTGAACCCACACCTGGCATTTACCCCTAAATTTCGAGTATGCTCAAAAATACCCCTCTTCCGTTAAATCTTCTTATAGAAATACCCTTCCGTACCATTTCCGTGTGGTCAAAGGCGGTTGACTGGCTACGGGACATTTTCTGGCCAGTTTTGCCCCTATACGCATATGACACTTATAGGTGGGACCTACTCGAGAAAAAAACAAAAAACTCTCTCCCTCACCCCCTCTTTCACTTACAAGTGGACCCACCAAAAAAGAAAAAAAATTGTATTCTCTTTTACCTCTCTGTCTCTCCCTCTCGCTCAACCCCGGCGGCGGCCAACATCCGACGGCGGCGGGACTCGCCGGATCCCGCCGGATCCGGGCGAGGGGCGGCGCAGGGGCACGGATCCAGACGCAGGGAGGTAGCAGGACACCGCAAGGACGACCGGCGTCGTGTGGCTCCGAGGGTCGGCCCTGGCGTTCGAGCGTCAGCGCGAAGGGCTCCATGGCGCTGTTAACGGCGACGACGACTGCAGGTGGCGGGCAGGGGAGGCCAGCGGACGACGGGAATGGATGGATCCGGACATGGGGGTTCGGGCCCGGGCAGTGGCGTCGCTCGGAGGTCGCCGGACGGAGCAAATCGACGGCGGCGGCGCCATGACCGACGGAAGAAGCTCCTGCGCGAGAGAGGAATTAGAGAGAGACGGGAGAGTCAGGGAGGAAGAGGAGGGAGAAGGGCAGGGCGACGCAGGGCTGGCCTAGGCTCGGGCGGCGACGCTCCGGCGGCCGGCCGGCATCGGGGCCGAGCGGGGACAGTGGCGAGGCCACGTCAGCAGTAGGGGGAGACAGTATTTTGTCCGTCCAGGGGCATTTTGGACAAATCACATGGTCAAACCCCTTTGACCTAACAGAAACGGCGCTCAAGGGTATTTCTAGAACACCACCTAACGGCACAGGGGTATTTTTGAGCATACTCGAAATTTAGGGGTAAATGCCAGGTGTGGGTTCAAGTTAGGGGGAGAAATGGAATTGTCCCAAATAATTATTCCTCCACCAGACAGTAGGGACCCATTGGACGGGCCACCGTATTTCACGAAAAAAACATTTCTCCATGACTGCTGGGACGCACCAGCTACATCTTCACACGCAAGGAAGTGCGTCCATATTACGGGCAAAAAAAATGCTTCGCCCCCTGACTGCTGGGCCCATCAGCTACATCTTTGCACGCAAGGAAGTGCCTGACAGTCGAGACCCACCTGGTCGAAGCGTATGTAGCGTTCTCATTCTGGTCGCGAACGTGTACGTACATACTGGTCGATGTAGACGCGCACGTGTCGTAGTAGAGGCACGCACGTAGCATGTACACGTACGTACAACGGCCAGGATGCCAGAAAGTAAATACGGCCACGTACATACATACGGGCAGGGGTCTCAAACGCTTAATCGCGCATACGTAATGCCAGGGCTCGTGTACATGACTGGGTCGGAACGGAGAAACTGCATGATACGTCTCCAACGTATCTATAATTTTTGATTCTTCCATGCTATTATATTATCCATCTAGGATGTTTTATATGCATTTATATGCTATTTTATATGATTTTTGGGACTAACCTATTAACCTAGAGCCCAGAGCCAGTTTCTGTTTTTTTCCTTGTTTTTGAGTTTTACAGAAAAGGAATACCAAACGGAGTCCAATTGACGTGCCATTTTTTGACGATTTTTTATGGACCAAAAGAAGCCCCCGAAGTAAAAGAGTTGGGCCAGAAGATACCTAGGCTATCCACGAGGGTGGAGGGCGAGCCCTACCCCCTAGGCGCGCCCCTGCCTCGGGGACAACTTGGAGACCCCCTTGACATGAGACTGACGCCAAAAATTCCTATAAATACCCAAACCTCCAGAAAATAACCTAGATCGGGAGTTCCGCCGCCACAAGCCTCTGTAGCCACCAAAAAACAATCGGGACCCTGTTCCGGCACCCTGCCGAAGGGGGTAATCCCTCTCCGGTGCCAATCTTCATCATCCCGGCTCTCTCCGTGACAAGGAGGGAGTAGTTCACCCTCGAGGCTGAGGGTATGTACCAGTAGCTATGTGTTTGATCTCTCTCTCTCTCTCATGTTCTTGAGGTGATACGATCTTGATGTATCGCGAGCTTTACTATTATAGTTGGATCTTATGATGTTTCTGCCCCTCTACTCTCTTGTGGTGGATTGAGTTTTCCCTTTGAAGTTATCTTATCGGATTGAGTCTTTAGGGATTTGCGAACACTTGATGTATGTCTTGCATGTGCTTATCTGTGGTGACAATGGGATATTCACGTGATCTACTTGATGTATGTTTTGGTGATCAACTTGTGGGTTTAGTGACCTTGTGAACTTATGCATAGGGGTTGGCACACGTTTTCGTCTTGACTCTCCGGTAGAAACTTTGGGGCACTCTTTGAAGTACTTTGTGTTGGTTTGAATAGATGAATCTGAGATTGTGTGATGCATATCGTATAATCATACCCACGGATACTTGAGGTGACATTGGAGTATCTAGGTGACATTAGGGTTTTGGTTGATTTGTGTTTTAAGGTGTTATTCTAGTACGAACTCTATGATAGATCGAACGGAAAGAATAACTTCGTATTATTTTACTATGGACTCTTGAATAGATCGATCAGAAAGGATAACTTTGAGGTGGTTTTGTACCCTACAATAATCTCTTCGTTTGTTCTCCGCTATTAGTGACTTTGGACTGACTCTTTGTTGCATGTTGAGGGATAGTTATATGATCCAATTATGTTATTATTGTTGAGAGAACTTGCACTAGTGAAAGTATGAACCCTAGGTCTTGTTTCCTACCATTGCAATACGGTTTACGCTCACTTTTACCACTTGTTACCTTGCTGCTTTTATATTTTCAGATCACAAATACTCATATCTACCATCCATATTGCACTTGTATCACCATCTCTTCGCCGAACTAGTGCACCTATACAATTTTCCATTGTATTGGGTGTGTTGGGGACACAAGAGACTCTTTGTTATTTGGTTGTAGGGTTGTTTGAGAGAGACCATCTTCATCCTACGCCTCCCACGGATTGATAAACCTTAGGTCATCCACTTGAGGGAAATTTGCTATTGTCCTACAAACCTCTGCACTTGGAGGCCCAACAACGTCTACAAGAAGAAGGTTGCATAGTAGACATCAAGCTCTTTTCTGGCGCCGTTGCCGGGGAGGTTAGTACTTGAAGGTATATCTTTAGATCTTGCAATCAAATCTTTTTGTTTCTTGTTTTATCACTAGTTTAGTCTATAAAAGAAAATTACAAAAAATGGAATTAAGTTTGCCTCATATGCTTCATCTTTTTAATATCTTTCGTGAGAATGATGGAAAGGAAAATTGTGCTCAAGTGCTAGAAGAAGAAGTCTATAAAATGTTTGGCACTAAATCTTTGAATGATGAGCAAGATTGCAATGTTGTTAGTAGGAACTCTTTGATATCCATAGTACTAATGATGATTGCACTAGTCATGATGAAAATGTCTCTTATAAGCATGTCAATTTTTGTGGAGTGCATAGAGTTTGCAAGTACACACCAAATAGGGAAGATAGATTTTGCAAGAGGCATAAGTATTTAGAAACCAAATGGTTGCAAGAAAGGCTATATGTTTGTGCTGAAAATTTAAAATTTCTTTGCCATACTTGTGAACTTTGCAATGAACAGGGTCATTTAAATCTCCAATGCAAATTGTTTCATGATCGAATCGTTTCCAAAAATTGTGATGACTTGATTTCCCTTGCACATCATAATGAACTTAGTTTGCTTTTGGGTTATGAAGAAATGAAACATATAACTAAGCATATTCCATAATATAACCTTCAGAAATTCCTTGATATTGATCTAGAGGAAATTTATATGTATTGTGCGGTGAATTGCATTGAAAATCCTTATATTGCCAATTACATAAAGAAAAGAAATCAAATAGAAGATGAAGAAAATACTAATGAAAGGGAAGAGACTTCCCAATATCCTCCTATTATTTCTTATGATGAATCAGGTAACGAGGAGGAGCTTTCTATTCAACTTATCTCATTAATAAGGAGCTCAAAAAAGAGGGTTAAACCCACACATGATGTGAAGAAGAAAAAGAAAAGACGGAGAAGCAAAGGTAGAAAGGTACTCCTCCCAAATGATGTTGCTCCTACTACTCATTGTGATGATGATAATTGCTATACTATTGGTGCTATCCATACTATTAATGATGAGAGTGATTATACTTATGATATGAAAAGGCCCAAGCTTGGGGATGCTATGTTTGATGAGAATGACATGTTTGAGAATATATTTGCTTCAATTAATGTTTTTCCTAAGCTTGGGGATGCTACGTTTAATCAGGATGATATTTTTAGCCTCCCAAGTTTTGATGAGCAAATTTATTATAATGAAAGCATGCCTCCTATTTATGATGATTATATTGATGAAAGTGGGTTTGGAAGAGTGTCAACTTTAGGAAGTAATGATCCCACTATTTTGGAGGGTGTTGAATCTTATAATATTTATGAAAGTGGATTTGGAGAGGTCATGACTTTATTTAGTGATGAATCCACTATGTTGGAAGAGGTTTCAATTGCTTATGATGAGAACAAAGTTGCTACTTATGATGATTATTGTGATGAAACTTATGCTATAAAAAGTAGTGTTGATTACATTTATAAAACTTGTCATGATTATGATTACCCTTTTTCTGAACATTACTCTTTTAATATGGAAACAATTTATAGTATTCGAGTCTCTTATGATACTCCCACTATTCCGAATAAGAAGAATTTTGCTTATGTGGAGAGTAATAAAATTTGTATGCTTGTAGATCATGAAAATAATGCTTTAGGTGATGGTTATATTGTTGAATTCAATCATGATTCTACTGAAAATTATTATGAGGGAAGAACATATGCTTGTAGGAATTGCAATAATATCAAGTTTCCTCTCTATGTGCTTAAAATCTTGAAGTTATGCTTGTTTTGCCTTCCTATGCTAGTTGATTATTGTTCCCATCAGTTGTTTGCTCACAAAATCCCTATGCATAGGAAGTGGGTTAGGCTTAAATGTGCTAGTCATATGCTTCATGATGCTCCCGTTATGTTATGTGAGCATCATTGTCATCATCATGCCTAGCTAGAAAGGCATCAAAGAAAAGCGCTTGTTGGGAGACAACCCAATATTTACCCTTACTGTTTTTTGTGTGTCCACATGATTATGCTACTGTAGTAATCATGTTTTATAGCTTTTGTTTCAATAAAGTGCAGACCTTTAGGATAGCTTACGGTGATAGTTGTGTTGATCCTGCTGAAAATCAGAAACTTTTGCGCTCAGTAAATTAGTTTTGATAATTCACATAAATGTGATTTTGATCTGATTCTTTTTTATATGGATTGGTACACAAATTTCTCAGGATTTCCTAATTTGGTAGGATTTTTGGAGTTACATAAGTATACGTTTGATACAGATTACTACAGACTGTTCTGTTTTTGACAGATTCTGTTTTCTATGTGTTGTTTGCTTATTTTGACGAATCTATGATTACTATCGGAGGGTATGAACCATAGAAAAGTTGGAATACAGTAGATATTACACCAATATGAATTTATAATGAGTTCACAACAGTACCTAAGTGGTGATTTATTTTCTTATACTAACGAAGCTTACGAGTTTTCTGTTGAGTTTTGTGTTGTGAAGTTTTCAAGTTTTGGGTAAAGATTCGATGGACTATGGAATAAGGAGTGGCAAGAGCCTAAGCTTGGGGATGCCCAAGGCACCCCAAGGAAATATTCAAGGACAACCCAGAGCCTAGGCTTGGGGATGCCCCGGATGGCATCCCCTCTTTCATCTTCATCCATCGGTAACTTTACTTGGAGCTATATTTTTATTCACCACATGATATGTGTTTTGCTTGGAGCATCATTTCATTTTGTTTTGTTTTGCTTGCTGTTTGAATAAAATACCATGATCTGAAATTCTTAAATGTTAGAGAGTCTTCACATATTTGCATAATTATTCAACTACTCATTGATCTTCACTTATATCTTTCGGAGTAGTTTGTCATTTGCTCTAGTGCTTCACTTATATCTTTTTAGAGCACGGTGGTGGTTTTATTTTGAAGAAATAGATGAACTCTCATGCTTCACTTATATTATTTTGAGAGTCTTTTAGAACAGCATGGTAATTTGCTTTGAACTTTCACATAAAGTGCATTGAATACTATGAGAAGTTTGATACTTGGTAATTGTTTTGAGATTTAAAGGTGGTAATGTTAGAGTCATGCTAGTTGGGTAATTATGAAATTGAGAAATACTTGTGTTAAATTTGGCAAGTCCCGTAGCATTCACATATGGTGAATGTTGTGTGACAAATTTGTAGCATGGGGTGCTCTTTGATTGCCTTCCTTATGAGTGGAGGTCGGGATCGCGCGATGGTTAACTCCTACCAACCCTTCCCCTAGGAACATGCATAGTAGTACTTTGCTTCGAGGGCTAATAAACATTTGCAATAAGTATATGAGTTCTTTATGACTAATGTGAGTCCATGGTTATACGCACTCTTACCCTTTCATCATTGCTAGCCTCTACGGTACTGTGCATTGCCCTTTCTCACCTTGAGAGTTGGTGCAAACTTCGCCAGTGCATCCAAACCCCGTGATATGATACGCTCTATCACACATAAACCTCCTTATAACTTCCTCAAAACAGCCACCATACCTACCTATTATGGCATTTCCATAGCCATTCCGAGATATATTGCTATGCAACTTTCCACCGTTCCATTTGTTATGACACGTTCCATCATTGTCATATTGCTTTTGCATGATCATGTAGGCATTGTATTTGTGGCAAGGCCACCTTCATAATTTTTCATAAATGTCACTCTTGATTCATTGCATATCCCGGTACACTGCCGCAGGCATTCATATAGAGTCATATTTTGTTCTAGTATCGAGTTGTAATCCATGAGTTGTAAGTAAATAGAAGTGTGATGATCATCATATTAGAGCATTGTCCCTTGAAAAGAAAGGCCCAAAAAAAGGCCAAATAAAAAAATAAAAAATAAAGAGAAAGGCCCAAAAAAAGGGGGACAATATTACTATCTTTTTCCACACTTGTGCTTCAAAGTAGCACCATGATCTTCATGATAGAGGGTCTCCTATGTTGTCACTTTCATATACTAGTGGGAATTTTTCATTATAGAACTTGGCTTGTATATTCCAATGATGGGCTTCCTTAAAATGCCCTAGGTCTTCGTGAGCAAGCAAGTTGGATGCACACCCACTTAGTTTGTTTTGTTGAGCTTTCAAACATTTATAGCTCTAGTGCATCTGTTGCATGGCAATCCCTACTCCTCATGTTGACATCAATTGATGGGCATCTCCATAGCCCATTGATTAGCCTCATCAACGTGAGACTTTCTCCTTTTTGTCTTCTCCACACAACCTCCATCATCATATTCTATTCCACCCATAGTGCTATATCCATGGCTTACGCTCATGTATTGCGTGGGAGTTAAAAAAGTCGAAGCACATTAAAAAGTATGATTTTATAGGGATAAGCTTTCTTTGGCTATGTTATTTTGATAAGACATGATTATTTGTTAGTATGCTTGAAGTATTACTATTTTTATGTCAATATGGACTTTTATCTTGAATCATTTGGATCTGAACATTCATGCCACAAATAAGAAAATTACATTGAGAAGTATGTTAGGTAGCATTCCACATCAAAAATTCTGTTTTTATCATTTACCTACTCAAGGACGAGCAGGAATTAAGCTTGGGGATGCTTGATACGTCTCCAACGTATCTATAATTTTTTATTGTTCCATGCTATTATATTATCCATCTTGGATGTTTTATATGCATTTAGATGCTATTTTATATGATTTTTGGGACTAACCTATTAACCTAGAGCCCAGTGCCAGTTTTTGTTTTTTTCCTTGTTTTTGAGTTTTACAAAAAATGAATACCAAACGGAGTCCAATTGACGTGCCATTTTTCGACATTTTTTGTTGACCAAAAGAAGCCCCCGAAGTAAAAGAGTTGGGCCAGAAGAGTCCCGGGCTATCCACGAGGGTGGAGGGCGAGCCCTACCCCCTGGGCGCGCCCCCCTGCCTCGTGGACAACTCGGAGACCCCCTTGACGTGAGACCGACACCAAAAATTCCTATAAATACCCAAACCCCCAAAAAATAACCTAGATCGGGAGTTTTGCCACCGCAAGCCTCTGTAGCCACCAAAAACCAATCGGGACCTTGTTCTGGCACCCTGGCGGAGGGGGGAATCCCTCTCCAGTGTCCATCTTCATCATCCATGCACTCTCCATGATGAGGAGGGAGTAGTACACCCTCGGGGTTGAGGGTATGTGCCAGTAGCTATGTGTTTGATCTCTCTCTCTCTCTCTCTCTCTCATGTTCTTGAGGTGATACGATCTTGATGTATCGCGAGCTTTGCTATTATAGTTAGACCTTATGATGTTTCTCCCCCTCTACTCCCTTGTGATGGATTGAGTTTTCCCTTTGAAGTTATCTTATCGGATTGAGTCTTTAAGGATTTGCGAACACTTGATGTATGTCTTGCATGTGCTTATCTGTGGTGACAATGGGATATTCACGTGATCTACTTGATGTACGTTTTGGTGATCAACTTGCGGGTTCAGTGACCTGTGAACTTATGCATAGGGGTTGGCACACATTTTTGTCTTGACTCTCCGGTAGAAACTTTGGGGAACTCTTTGAAGTACTTTGTGTTGGTTTGAATAGATGAATCTGAGATTGTGTGATGCATATCGTATAATCATACCCACAGATACTTTAGGTGACCTTGGAGTATCTAGTTGGCATTAGGGTTTTGGTTGATTTGTGTCTTAAGGTGTTATTCTAGTATGAACTCTATGATAGATCGAACGAAAAGAATAGCTTCGTGTCATTTTACTACGGACTCTTGAATAGATCGATCAGAAAGGATAACTTTGAGGTGGTTTCGTACCCTACAATAATCTCTTTGTTTGTTCTCCGCTATTACTGACTTTGGAGTGACTCTTTGTTGCATGTTGAGGGATAGTTATATGATCCAATTATGTTATTATTGTTGAGAGAACCTGCACTAGTGAAAGTATGAACCCTAGGCCTTGTTTCCTACCATTGCAATACTGTTTACGCTCACTTTTACCACTTGTTACCTTGCTGTTTTTATATTTTCAGATTACAAATACTCATATCTACCATCCATATTGCACTTGTATCAGCATCTCTCCGCTGAACTAGTGCACCTATACAATTTACTATTGTATTGGGTGTGTTGGGGACACAAGAGACTCCTTGTTATTTGGTTGCAGGGTTGTTTGAGAGAGATCATCTTCATCCTACGCCTCCCACAGATTGATAAACCTTAGGTCATCCACTTGAGGGAAATTTGCTACTGTCCTACAAACCTCTGCACTTGGAAGCCCAACAACGTCTACAAGAAGAAGTTTGCGTAGTAGACATGACTGCATCGTCGTGGTGTTGATGGGGAGGCAACGGTTTGCATCGTGTTCATCGGGAGGCAACGTAACGCATGGGAGCCAACCGGCTTGGACGGAATAGCCGATGAAAACGAGGCTGACTTACCGCAGAACGGATGAAATGGCCTTGTGTTCGACCGGCCACGGCGAAACGGGATCCTGTTCATCCGGAGGGGTCTGGCGTACCGCAAAACAAAGGAAATAGACTTCTGTTGGACCTCCTACGATTGAAACGGGGTCCTGTTGATCGAGAGGGGTGTGGCGTACCACAAAACGGAGGAAACAGACTTGTGTTGGAGCGCTACGGTCGAAACGGGGGTCCTATTCATCGGGAGGGGTGTGGCGTACTGCAAAACGGGACTCCATGGGATACTGTTCATCTCCACCGTCGACCTCCTCCAGCCTCCATGGGCTTCTGTTCATCCACCGTCGACCTCCTCCAGCCTCCACCTGCGACTGTTCATCCACGGGCTCCTGTTCATCCAGCCTCCACCACGCGCTACTCCGCCGGCTACTGTTCAACCAGCCCTCTCCACGGGCTATTGTTCAACCATCCCTCCACGGGCTACTGTTCAACCACCCCTCCACGGGCTACTGTTCAACCAGCCCTCCACGGGGTCGTCCTGTTCATCCAGCCCTCCACAGGGTCCTATTCATCCACCCCCAACCAGCTCGATCGGGGTCCTGTTCATCCAGAGGCAACACCACGGGGTCCTGTTCATCTACCCCCACCGGGAACTGTTCATCCAAACGCCCCCCCAACAACGCTCACTGTTCATCAAGGGAAGGAGGCAGCATGATTCGATCGGCTTCAGTTAGCAGCAGTAGCGAAGGAATCACTCGGGTTCAATAACGTAGCTAGTGCAATCGCTCGGGTTCAGTTAGAGCCCAACGCCTCACTCGGGTTCAGTTAGAGCCCAATGCCTCACACACACACGCGTGCGTGTACAAGATAAACATGCATCGCTCGGCCCCCGACCTCCCACCATAACCAGGAACTCCCCGAAATTTTCCTCGCCCTCGCTTCTACCACGGTTTTTTCCGTCATGGACGGCCCAGAGAATGTCATGCAGCTGCGTCTCCGGCCCGCCCAGGACGAGAAGCCCATTTTCCGTCATGATTTTTTGGCATAAAAGTAGGAGCCCACCACATCTATTATGATACCGGGTTTTGTCACAATTATCATCATAGAAGTGTCATAAGTATGACAGGAAAAAAATTCGTTCGGCCCAAAATGTCACGGATGTGTCTTTTTTTGTAGTGCTTGTTCACGATGGGCCAGGGCTCACCCTAGAACTCAAGCTAATGTGTCAATAATGTTGCACTTCTGAGATGAGCCACACTGACTATGTTTCAAACGAGCATCATCGCCACCACATTGGCAATGAAGGAGCAACAAACTGTGGACTCTTAAGATGATGCCTTCAGGAAGGAAACTGACATGACCGCACTGTCCTACCACCGCCAAATTCAAAAGGATCAAGAGTTTTCACCTGGACCATCAAGGAAGGCAATAAAAGAGTTGTGGCATTGCTTTCAAGAAGGAAATGACACACATGTGTGTTTCTGGGTAGGTTTTCTGTTGGGGAACGTGGTAATTTCAAAAAAAATCCTACGATCACGCAAGATCTATCTATGTGATGCATAGCAACGAGAGGGGAGAGTGTGTCCATGTACCCTTGTAGAGCAAAAGCGGAAGCATTAGTTAACACGGTTGATGTAGTCGAAAGTCTTCACGATCCAACTGATCCAAGTACCGAACGTACGGCACCTCCGCGTTCAGCACATGTTCAGCCCGATGACGTCCCTCGGACTCTTGATCCAGTTGAGGCCGAGGGAGAGTTTCTTCAGCACGACGGCATTTCGACGGTGATGATGAAGTTACCAGCGCAGGGCTTCGCCTAAGCACTACCACGATATGACTGAGGTGTGTAACTATGGAGGGGGGCACCGCACATGGCTAAAAGATCACCTTGTGTGTCCTAGGGTGCTCCCTCCCCTGTATATAAAGGAGCAAGGGGGAGGCTGTCCGGCCCTCCTAGGGCGCGCCCCACAAGGGGAGTCCTACTAGGACTACTAGTCCTAGTAGGATTCCACCAAGAGGGAGATAGGGGGAAGGAAGGAGAGGGAGAGGGAAAAGGAAAGGGGGTGCCCCCCTTCCCTAGTCCAATTTGGACCCAAGGGGGAGGGGGCGTGCGGCCTGCCCTGGTTGCCCCTCTCTCTCTCCACCAAGGCCCATGTGGCCCATTAGTTCCCCCGGGGGGTTCCGGTAACCCTCCGGCACTCCAGTTTTATCCAAAACTTCTCCGGAACACTTCTGGTGTCCGGATATAGCCATTCAATATATCAATCATTATGTCTCGACCATTTCAAGACTCCTCGTCATGTTCTTGATCTCATCTGGGACTCCGAACAAACTTCGGTCATCGAACGTTAAGCGTGCGGACCCTATGGGTTCGAGAACTATGTAGACATGACCGAGACACATCTCCGGTCAATAACCAATAGCAGAACCTGGATGCTCATATTGGCTCCTACATATTATACAAATATCTTTATCGATCAAAGCGCATAACAACATACGGTGTTCCCTTTGTCATCGGTATGTTACTTGCCTGAGATTCGATCGTTGGTATCATCATACCTAGTTCAATCTCGTTACTGGCAAGTCTCTTTACTTGTTCTGTAATACTTCATCCCATAACTAACTCATTAGTCACAATGCTTGCATGGCTTATAGTGATGAGCATTACTGAGAGGGCCCAGAGATACCTCTCCGAAAAACGGAGTGACAAATCCTAATCTCGATCTATGCCAACCTAGCAAACACCTTCGGAGACACCTGTAGAGCACCTTTGTAATCACCCATTTACGTTGTGACGTTTGGTAGCACACAAAGTGTTCCTCCAGTATTCGGGAGTTGCATAATCTCATAGTCTGAGGAACATGTATAAGTCATGAGAGAGTAGTAGCAATGAAACTGTAAAGATCATAATGCTAAGCTAACGGATGGGTCATGTCCATCACATCATTCGCCTAATGATGCAATCTCATTCACCGAATGAAAACACATGTCTATGGTTAGGAAACATAACCATCTTTGATTAACGAGCTAGTCAAGTAGAGGTATACTAGGGGCAATATGTTTTCTGTATGTATTCACACATGTACTAAGTTTTCGATTAATACAATTCTAGCATGAATAATAAACATTTATCATGAAATAAGGAAATAAATAACTTTATTATTGCCTATAGGGCATATTTCCTTCAGTCTCCCACTTGCACTAGAGTCAATAATTGAGATTACATAGCAATGATTCTAACACCCAGGGAGCTTTGGTGTTGATCATGTTTTGCTCGTGGAATAGGCTTAGTCAACGGGTCTGCAACATTCAAGTCTGCATGTATCTTGCAAATCTCTATGTCCCCCTCCGAAAACTTGATGACGGATGGAATTGAAGCGTCTCTTGATGTGCTTGGTTCTCTTGTGAACTCTGGATTCCTTTGCCAAGGCAATTGCACCAGTATTATCACAAAAGATTTTCATTGGACCCGATGCACTAGGTATGACACCTAGATCGGATATGAACTCCTTCATCCAGACTCCTTCATTTGCTGCTTCCGAAGCAGCAATGTACTCTGCTTCACACGTAGACCGCGCCATGACGCTCTGCTTGGAACTGCACCAACTGACAGCTCCTCCATTCAATAAAAATATGTATCCGGTTTGCGACTTAGAGTCATACGGATCAGTATCAAAGCTTGCATCGACGTAACCATTTACGATGAGCTCTTTTTCACCTCCATAAACGAGAAACATATTCCTTAGTCCTTTTCAGGTATTTCAGGATGTTCTTGACCGCTGTCCAGTGCTCCACTTCGGGATTATTTTGGTACCTCCCTGCTATGCTTATAACAAGGCACACATCAGGTCTGGTACACAACACTACATACATGATAGAACCTATGGCTGAAGCATAGGGAATGACTTTCATTTTTTTCTATCTTCTGCAGTGGTCGGGCATTGAGTCTGACTCAACTTCACACCTTGTAACACAGGCAAGAACCCTTTCTTTGCCTGATCCATTTTGAACTTCTTCAAAACTTTATCAAAGGTATGTGCTTTGTGAAAGTCCAATTAAGCGTCTTGATCTATCTCTATAGATCTTGATGCCCAATATGTAAGCAGCTTCATTGAGGTCTTTCATGGAAAAACTCTTATTCAGGTATCCCTTTATGATATCCAGAAATTCTATATCATTTCCGATCAACAATATTTCATCCACATATAATATTAGAAATGCTACAGAGCTCCCACTCACTTTCTTATAAATACATGCTTCTCTAAAAGTCTGTATAAAACCATATGCTTTGATCACACTACCAAAGCATTTATTCCAACTCCAAGAGGCTTGCACCAGTCCATAAATGGATCGCTGGAGCTTGCACACTTTGTTAGCACCCTTTGGATCGACAGAACCTTCTGGTTGCATCATATACAACTCTTCTTCTAGAAATCCATTCAGGAATGCAGTTTTGACATCCATCTACCAAATTTCATAATCATAAAATGCGGCAATTGCTAACATGATTCAGACAGACCTAAGCATTGCTACGAGTGAGAAATTCTCATCGTAGTCAACTCCTTGAACTTGTCGAAAACCTTTCGCAACAAGTCGAGCTTTGTAGACAGTAACATTACCGTCAGCATCAGTCTTCTTCTTGAAGATCCATTTATTTTTCTATGGCTTGCCGATCATCGGGCAAGTCCACCAAAGTCCACACTTTGTTCTCATACATGGATCCCATCTAAGATTTCATGGCCTCAAGCCATTTCGTGGAATCTGGGCTTATCATCGCTTCCTCATAGTTTGTAGGTTCACCATGGTCTAGTAACATGACTTCTAGAACAGGATTACCGTACCACTCTGGTGCGGATCTCACTCTGGAAGACCTACGAGGTTCGGTGGTAACTTGATCTGAAGTTTCATGATCATCATCATTACCTTCCTCACTAATTGGTGTAGGAATCACTGGAATTGATTTCTGTGATGAACTACTTTCCAATAAAGGAGAAGGTACAATTACCTCATCAATTTCTACTTTCCTCCCACTCACTTGTTTCGAGAGAAACTCCTTCTCTAGAAAGGATCCATTCTTAGCAACAAAGATTTTGCCTTCGGATCTGTGATAGAAGGTGTACTCAACAGTTTCCTTTGGGTATCCTATGAAGACGCACTTCTCCGACTTGGGTTCGAGCTTACTAGGTTGAAGCTTTTTCACATAAGCATCGCAGCCCCAAACTTTAAGAAACAACAACTTTGGTTTCTTGCCAAACCATAGTTCATAAGGCATCGTCTCAACGGATTTTGATGGCGCCTTATTTAAAGTGAATGCAGCCGTCTCTAAAGCATAACCCCAAAATGATAGCGGTAAATCAGTAAGAGACATCATAGATCTCACCATATCCAATAAAGTACGGTTACGACGTTCGGACACACCATTTCGTTGTGGTGTTCCAGGTGGCGTTAGTTGTGAAACTATCCCATGTTGTTTCAAATGAAGACCAAACTCGTAACTCAAATATTCACCTCAACGATCAGATCGTAGAATCTTTATTTTCTTGTTACGATGATTTTCCACTTCACTCCGAAATTCTTTGAACTTTTCAAATGTTTCAGACTTATGCTTCATTAAGTATATATACCCATATCTGCTCAAATCATCGATGAAGGTAAGAAAATAACGATACCCGCTACGAGCCTCAACACTCATTGGACCGCATACATTTGTATGTATTATTTCCAATAAGTCAGTAGCTCTTTCCATTGTTCCGGAAAATGGAGTTTTAGTCATCTTGCCCATAAGGCACGGTTCGCAAGCACCAAGTGATTCATAATCAAGTGATTCCAAAAGTCCATCAACATGGAGTTTCTTCACGCGTTTTATATTGATATGACACAAACGGTAGTGCCACAAATAAGTTGCACTATCATTATCAACTTTGCATCTTTTGGCTTCAATATTATGAATATGTGTATCATCACTATCAAGATTCAACAAAAATAGACCACTCAGCAAGGGTGAATGACCATAAAAGATATTACTCATATAAATAGAACAACCATTATTCTCTGATTTAAATGAATAACCGTCTCACATCAAACAAGATCCAGATATAATGTTCATGCTCAACGTTGGCACCAAATAACAATTATTCAGGTCTAAAACTAATCCCAAATGTAGATGTAGAGGTAGCGTGCTGACGGCGATCATATCGACCTTGGAACCATTTCCCACGTGCATCATCACCTCATCCTTAGCCAATCTTCGTTTAATACGTAGCCCCTATTTCGAGTTGCAAATATGAGCAACATAACCAGTATCAAATACCTAGGCGCTACTACGAGCATTAGTAAGGTACACATCAATAACATGTATATCAAATATACCTTTCACTTTGCCATCCTTCTTATCCGCCAAATACTTGGGGCAGTTCCGCTTCTAGTGACCAATCCCTTTGCAGTAGAAGCACTCAGTTTTAGGCTTAGGTCCAGACTTGGGTTTCTTCTCTTGAGCAGCAACTTTCTTGCCGTTCTTCTTGAAGTTCCCCTTCTTCCTTTGCCCTTTTTCTTGAAACTGGTGGTCTTGTTGACCATCAACACTTGATGCTCCTTCTTGATTTCTACCTCTACAGCCTTTAGCATCGCGAAGAGCTCGGGAATAGTCTTGTCCATCCCTTGCATATTATAGTTCATCACAAAGCCTTTAAAGCTTGGTGGCAGTGATTGAAGAACTCTGTCAATGACACTATCATCAGGAAAATTAACTCCCAGCTGAGTCAAGTGTTTATGGTACCCAAACATTCTGAGTATGTGTTCACTGACAGAACTATTCTCCTCCATTTTGCAGTTGTAGAACTTGTTGGAGACTTCATATCTCTCAATTCATGCATTGTCTTGAAATATTAACTTCAACTCTTGGAACATCTCATATGCTCCATGACGTTCAAAACGATTTTGAAGTCCCGATTCTAAGCCGTAAAGCATGGCACACTAAACTATCGAGTAGTCATCATCTTTGCTTTGCCAGACGTTCTTAACGTCATCAGTAGCATCTGCAGCAAGCCTGGCACCCAGTGGTGCTTCCAGGACGTAATTCTTCTATGCATCAATGAGGATAATCCTCAAGTTACGGACCCAGTCCGTGTAATTGCTGTCATCATCTTTCAACTTAGCTTTCTCTAGAAACGCATTAAAATTCAAAGGAATATGGTAGCACGGGCCATCGATCTACAATAACATAGACATGCAAAATAACTATTAGGACTAAGTTCATGATAAATTAAAGTTTAGTTAATCATATTACTTAAGAACTCCCACTTAGATAGACATCCCTCTAGTCATATAAATGATCACGTAATCCAAATCAACTAAACCATGTCTGATCATCACGTGAGATGGAGTAGTTTTCAATGGTGAACATCACTATGTTGATCATATCTACTATATGATTCATGTTCGACCTTTCGGTCTCAATGATCCGAGGCCATACCTGCATATGCTAGGCTCGTCAAGTTTAACCCGAGTATTCTGCATGTGCAAAACTGGCTTGCACCCATTGTATGTGAACGTAGAGCTTATCGCACCCGATCATCACGTGGTGTCTCGGCACGACAAACTGTAGCAACACTGCATACTCAGGGAGAACCCTTGTACGTTGAAATTTAGTAAGGGGTCATCTTATAATGCTACCGTCGTACTAAGCAAAATAAGATGCATCAAAGATAAACATCATGCAATCAAAATATGTGACATGATATGGCCATCATCATCTTGTGCTCATGATCTCCATCACCGAAGCATCATCATGATCTCCATCGTCACCGGCGCGACACCTTGATCTCCATCGTAGCATCGTTGTCGTCTCGCCAACTATTGTTACTACGACTATCACTACTGCTTAGTGATAAAGTAAAACAATTACATGTCGATTGCATTGCATACAATAAAGGGACAACCATATGGCTCCTGCCAGTTGCCGATAAATTTGTTACAAAACATGATCATCTCATACAACAATTTATATCACATCATGCCTTGACCATATCACATCACAGCAAGCCCTGCAAATACAAGTTAGACGCCCTCTACTTTGTTGTTGCAAGTTTTACGTGGCTGCTACGGGCTTCTAGCAAGAACTGTTCTTACCTATGCATCAAAACCACAACGATTTTTCGTCAAGTGTGTTGTTTTAACATTCAACAAGGACCGGCCGTAGTCAAACTTGATTCAACTAAAGTAGGAGAAACAGACACCCGCCGGCCGCCTTTGTGCAAAAGTACGTTGGTAGAACCAATCTCATGAACGCGGTCATGTAATGTCGGTCTGGGCCGCTTCATCCAACAATACCGCCGAATCAAAGTAAGACATTGGTGGTAAGCAGTATGACTATTATCGCCCACAACTCTTTGTGTTCTACTCGTGAATATAACATCTACACATAGACCTGGCTCGGATGCCACTGTTGGGGAACGCGGTAATTTAAAAAAAAATCCTACGATCATCCAAGATCTATCTATGTGATGCATAGCAATGAGAGGGGAGAGTGTGTCCACGTACCCTCAGACCGAAAGCGGAAGCGTTAGTTAACGTGGTTGATGTAGTCGAACGTCTTCGCGATCCAACCGATCCAAGTACCGAATGTACGGCACCTCCGCGTTCAGCACATGTTCAACTCGATGATGTCCCTCGTAGTCTTGATCCAGTTGAGGCCAAGGGAGAGTTTTGTCAGCACGACGGCGTGGCGACGGTGATGATGAAGTTACCGGCGCAGGGCTTCGCCTAAGCACTACGGCGATATGACCGAGGTGTGTAACTGTGGAGGGGGGCACCGCACACGGCTAAAAGATCAACTTGTGTGTTCTAGGGTGCCCCCTGCCCATATATATATAAAGGAGCAAGGGGGAGGCCGGCCGGCTCTCCTAGGGCATGCCCCACAAGGGGAGTCCTACAAGGACTACTAGTCCTAGTAGGATTCCACCAAGAGGGAGAGAGGGGGAAGGAAGGAGAGGGAGAGGGAGAAGGAAAGGGGGGCGCCGCCCCCCTTCCCTAGTCCAATTCGGACCCAAGGGGGAGGGAGCGCGCGGCCTGCCCTGGCCGTCCCTCTCTCTCTCTCTCCACCAAGGCCCATGTGGCCCATTAGTTCCCCCGGGGGGTTCCGGTAACACTTCGGCACTCCGGTTTTATCCGAAACTTCTCCGGAACAATTCCGGTGTCTGAATATAGCCATCCAATATATCAATCTTTATGTCTCGACCATTTCGAGACTCCTCGTCATGTCCTTGGTCTCATCCGGGACTCCGAACAAACTTCGGTCATCAAAACACATAACTCATGCCATTGAACGTTAAGCGTGCGAACCCTACGGGTTTGAGAACTATGTAGAAATGACCGAGACACATCTCCGATCAATAACTAATAGCGGAACCTGGATGCTCATATTGGCTCCTACATATTCTACGAAGATCTTTATCGGTCAAACCGCATAACAACATACGTTGTTCCCTTTGTCATCGGTATGTTACTTGCCCGAGATTCGATCGTCGGTATCATCATACCTAGTTCAATCTCGTTACCAGCAAGTCTCTTTACTCGTTCTGTAATACTTCATCCCATAACTAACTCAGTAGTCACAATGCTTGCAAGGTTTATAGTGATGAGCATTACCGAGAGGCCCAGAGATGCCTCTCCAAAACACGGAGTGACAAATCCTAATCTTGATCTATGCCAACCCAACAAACACCTTCGGAGACACCTATAGAGCACCTTTATAATCACCCTTTTACGTTGTGATATTTGGTAGCACACAAAGTGTTCCTCCAGTATTCGGGAGTTGCATAATCTCATAGTCTGAGGAAATGTATAAGTCATGAAGAAGCAGTAGCAATGAAACTGTAACGATCATATGTAATGCTAAGCTAACGGATGGGTCATGTACATCACATCATTCTCCTAATGATGTGATCTCGTTCATCAAATGACAACACATGTCTATGGTTAGGAAACATAACCATCTTTGATGAACGAGCTAGTCAAGTCATACTAGGGACAATATGTTTTGTCTATTTATTCACACACGTACTAAGTTTCTGGTTAATACAATTCTAGCATGAATAATAAACATTTATCATGAAATAAGGAAATAAATAACTTTATTATTGCCTCTAGGGCATATTTCCTTCATTTTCACCTTGGTACGAAGATCCTAACCTTTAGAACCAAGTGTCGTCGGCCGCAATATAACCGTCGTACACCTCCATTGCTTGCCACTCGCTAGTCACCACGTCGCCCTTGCAACCATGGCCATGAGGCAACACTTGAGTTGTGACCCCCTGAAAGAACATGTGTGCCCCCATGTTTGGTTTTGGTAATTGATGACAATCTCTATGGACTAATGTTTGCGTTGAGTTATATTTGAAGAATTTGTCCATAGGCATTTCTTGAAGTCCATGTGTTGGTTTTAAGGAGTTTATGTGATGACCAAAGTGCTATTCAAGGAATTATCTAAAGATTGGTCATGATACATGGTTGATCAATACTAAGTCAAGAGTGAATCAAGTTGATCAGCACAAAAAGCATACAAGATGTACAGTGGGGGATCAAATGATCCCATGGTATGATAAGCATTGTCCATTACACTTTGTGTAGTAACCCATGGTCTACGTGAGAGTTCTGTGTGGGGTTATGTATGTTTCCATGGGCTTGTGTCAAGAGGAAGATCTCATACAACCATGGAGGATGACATCAAGTGGTGATCGTCATCAAGATTGCGGTGTGCAAGTTCAAGTGGAGCAGCACGAAGAGATCATGCTTGAAGCTTACCGTCCATTGTGGTGACAATGGACTTGTGAAGATGTGTCGAAGAGTGGCTCACCCATAGTGGAGTATAGGGAGCAATCTACTTGTCTTCATCGAGCCAACGCAATCAAGAAAGGTGGTCCAACTTGAGGAAGTCAAGATCGTCATCATCTAGCTCAAGTGGACTATGTGCAAGGCAAAGGTTTTTCCTTGATAGGTTTTCTATTTTACCGGTCTCATGGTGGTAGCTGAGAGACCGGGTTATAGGATCGATTGTCATACTATCAAGGGGAGCTCTCAAGTGAGTAGCTTGATCGTATCATTCGTAGAGAGCTCAAACCATTGCATCCTCGCATCATCTTTCTTGGTTCTTGTTTGGTGTTTCTCTTTGCGAGTTTGAGAGCTTATGGTCATCTTCATGACAAGCTCAAGTTCATCGAAAACGGAGTTCATATATGCATCTTCTATGATGTTTCTGATGGTGGAGTTTTTGTCGGTTCTTCTTTCATAGAGTTTTCACATCTCTACATCATTGGAATTTTTCTACTGCCTCTTCGTACAATAACAAGCTTGAGTTTGCTCAATTTGGAGCTCATTTGCAGAAGCTATGGCAGTTCAAGCTTTCCTGCTTCCATATGTTTTTCTTAGGCCGTTTGTTGCACTCTAGAGGAAGTACCTCTTTGGTTAGCGGTAGCACCGCTCGCGCGGTACTTCCGCGGTTCCAGTGCCGCCGGCACTTCCGCTTATTCTTGGGCTTCTGGATACTTTTTCCCTTCCGCGGTAGTCATGCAGTAGTAGGGCGCAGTAGTACCGCTTGCATGGTACTTCCAGCCTTCTACTACCGCAGGAACCTCCGCTTATGTTTTAGCTTCTGGATTCAGTTTTCCTCTGCGCGGAAGTAGAGCGGCGGTAGGGGTGGTAGCACCACTCCATGCAGTAGTATCGTGCTGCCCTACTCTACTACCGTGGTTTCTCCTGTACACGCAACACCTAGCGGTAGTAGCGCTGGTGGGAGCAGTAGTACCGCTCCGGCGGCACTACCGCCTCTTTGAGTTTCTCAGTTGCATGTTACGGCTGGAACTACCGTGCCAGCGGAAGTACCGCTCGCCCAAGCGGTACTACCGCTTGTGCATAGGTTGTGTGCATAAAAGTTGGAGTTGGGGGTGCCTATAAAAGGGGGTCTTGTCGGTGTCAAAACCGGCGGATCTCGGGTAGGGGGTCTTAGGCTATTGGTAACAGGAAGCAAGGGACACAATGTTAACCCAGGTTCGGGCCCTCTCGATGGAGGTAAAACCCTACTTCCTACTTGATTAATATTGATGATATGAGTAATACAAGAGTAGATCTACCACGAGATCGTAGAGGCTAAACCCTAGGAGCTAAACTATGATGATTATGATTGTGATTGTGATCGTCCTTCTAAGGACCAACCTCTCTGGTTTATATAGACACCGGAGAGGTCTAGGGTTTACATGGAGTCAGTTACAAGGAAGGAATATAATATCTGGATCACCAAGCTTGTCTTCCACGCAAAGGAGAGTCCCATCCAGACACGAGATGGAGTCTTGAGTCTTGTATCTTCACGCTCCATCAGTCCGGACAAAGTATACAGTCTGGCTATCCGGATACCCCCTAATCCAGGACTCCTCAGTAGCCCCTGAACCAGGCTTCAATGACGATGAGTCCGGCGCGCAGTCTTGTCTTCGGCATTGCAAGGCGGGTTCCATCTCCGAATACTCCAAAGTAATTATCGAACACGTAGACCGTGTCCGGATCTGCAAAATGATCTTCATATACCACCGTAGAGAGAATGATATTTCTGCTGATAACTTTTTTTAAACGACATGACATGTTACCATGGTCGGGTCATTATTCGAACCGTTTTCCCATAACCAGCCTCAGCGCATATCGCGAGGAGGTTTCCTCTGCATGTTTTGCCACAGCAAAGATCGTGTCCCCTTATTGCGGGATTCTCATCAATACGGGTATGGGTAATCCAACCACACCGCTAATCACAGCGAGTAGGGAACGAGCGGGTTCCACCAGGCAAGTGGGGAGGTGCAAAAAGCTTTTACCGTCTCTATAAAGAGATAAGGTCTCTTCCTCTTTACCCACGCCTTCTCCTTCCGCTAGCCCATTCCCCTCTATTCGAGCCCTAGCGCCCAAGCACTCTTCTTCTCCATCGAAGAGAGGTTTTCCAAAGATATCCGGATCCAGAGCAGGAGGCAAATGGATGGCCTCTACCGTCTAGGAGAAGGATATTAAGAGGCTCAGAGAGGCCGGGTACCTGGCCAAGAAGATCAGCCATCGTCTTCCACCGGCGGGACAGATCGTCCCTACTCCGGAGCCCCACGAGAGAGTCGTGTTTCTTCCTCATTTTGTCCGCAGGCTCGGGTTTCCCCTTCACCCATTTGTTTGCGGAGTCATGTATTATTACGGGATTGATTTTCATGATCTTTCCCCCAATTCTTTCCTTAACATCTCGACGTTCATCGTCGTGTGTGAGGCTTTTCTCTGGATTTCGCCTCACTTCAGCCTCTGGCTGAAGATTTTCAATGTGAAGCCCAAGGTGGTGAGTGGCGAGCATGCCGAGTGCGGCGGTGCCATGGTGAGCAAGATGCCCAAGGTCGTTTGGCCGACGGGTGCCTTCAACGACTCCGTCAAGGAGTGGCAGCAGCAATGGTTCTATATCACCGAACCGCGCGGCAAAAAGTGGGCTACAGCTCCCGAGTTCAGATCCGGAGGCCCACTGTGGCTCACGTCCTGGCCCAAGAAGGGCCTGAACTGGTCCTCGTCCGATGAGTTGTCACTGCTCCAAACGCGCGTCCAGAGTGTGGTCAACAAGGACGTCAAACTCGTTGACATAGTACAGGTGATGTTAGTTCGCCTGGTTCTCCCTTGCCAGCGTCGAGCCTGCAATTTGTGGGAATACGACCCAACCGAGCACCAGACCCTTTGGGAGCTCTACGACTCCTCCCACAAGGATATCTGGAAGGTGCTCTTTAAGTCCGACAAATCATGGCCGGGCTCCGCCGAGGACCATGGGTATCAATTATCCCATTCTGCAAGCCCGGTAAGTTGTTGCTATGCTCTGTCCATCCATGCTTCAATTGGCATGCCCTGAGGGAGACATTTTTATCATGCTTTATCACGACCCCAGGGATGTATAAAAAAGGTGGAGCGGATACATTGTCCCGCCCCGCTGCCGAAGGAACCGGCCGGACCTCTTCTGACGAAGATGCTGGTCCCAGCGCCTTACGAGGCGCCAAAGAAAGAGGCCTCCAAGAAGGTCAAAAAGACTCGGAGTGGCCTCCGTCGTCGCGATGCTTCGGACGCAAAATCTGAAGACTCCAGCGACCATCCTTCTTCCGAAGACGAAGAGGAGGAAGCGGAGGAAGACGAGCCTCCCGTAGGAGGTGGGAAGAAAAGGACGGCCTCCTCATCCTTGGAGGCCGAATCGCCCAAGAGGGGGAAAGGTTCCCTCCCAGAAGCATCCACCACGGCTGTTGACAGCAGCCCGGAGTGGGATCCCAGGGCCCAGCCCCCGGAGAAGTCGTAAGTATACGAAATCCGAACACGCATGTGCATCCGGGGTCGTTCGGGTACAGTAGTTTTGACTGTCGCCATATTTTATACAGCCCGACGAGGTCTCGTGCCGGACAGTCCTCATCAGAGGATTCGCTGAGCTCACATGCTTCTGTGAGCGAGACGCCTCCAGAGGCCCCTTCCCCAAGGTCCAGGCGCGACACCGAGGTGTCATCTCATTGGGACCCGGACCAGGGGGGCATGTCTCTGGGGCCGGACACACGGGAGCGATGGCCCCTAGGTGTGTCGACGGTGGGGGCAATCTCGGGTTCGGACCACAACCGGACACGGTCCTGGAGACCTTTAAGGCTCCAGGATCGGGCGAGCAGCCACCTTTGATGGTGGGAGGCTTGCCTACTCCGCCAGCCACCTCTGTCCAAGCAGAGCTGCCTCGCGGTCTATCGACAACGTTAAGGAGCGCGTCTGTCATCGATGAACATCGGACCCTCATGGGTGCGGTGATTGAAAAGATTCAGTCCGCCGAGAGCGGGCTGAATGAGTCCTGCCTTGGCCTTATAAAGGCTTTTGAGGTATGTTTTCTAAGAAACCTTTGAGGAATTGTCATAATATGAGTAGTAGCCCCTGATGCACTGTCCGGCGAAAGAGAGAAAAAGCCGGACAGGGGATCAAACCATCTGCTTATGCAGGAGCCCTTGTTAATGATGTATATCCCTTTGTTTGAAAACAGGCATCTGCAGAGAAGACCTCCACTCATAATGCGGAGGTGTCCGGACTGCAGCAGAGCCTGGAACAGGCCGAAGAGGAACTTGGTCGTGTGAGGAAGCAATTGGAGGACAAGCAAGGTATGTTGAAACATTGTCTTGAATTCGGCACGAATGAGTAACTGTGCCTGATGAAAAGTATTTGTATTGAATGCTCTAGGAGCGAGTACCGAGTTTGAGGCGCTGAAGAAGGCTGTGGCTGAAGCCAACGAGAAGGCTGCCGCCGAACAGGCTCTTCGTGAAAAACACGAGGCCAGGGTCATCGAAGCTGACCGAGAGCTCCAGGAGGCGGTGAAGAAGAGTGAGGATTTGGAGCAGAGTTTAGTAGGGAAAGAATCCGAACTCGCCCAAGCTCTCCAAGCCGCGGAGGATGCTCAGGAAGAAGCCCGAGGTGCTTTGAAGGATATTTAGGAGGCACGGAAGGTTGCGGCTAGTAAGGCCTTTTGTACTCAAAGCCATTTTTTGCATAGTAATAGGGGCGCTAAGCGACGAACGGAATTTTTTGATCCTTCAGGTGTGTGTGCGGACCTGCCATGCAACATATCAGATGCTGCCCAATTCTACCGTGCGGAGGAGAAGAAGTCTGCTGAGAAGGATTTCTGGCCGTAGTATTTGGCGCCGAATTATCCGGTGCCATTTATCGATCAGCTGAAGCAGCTGGTCGAACTGCACTAGGCGGCTGAACTAGCCATGAAGGACTTGGTTGTCCGGCTGTGGCCCGTGGAGCCAATTCCAAGAAGTTACTTCGGACTTGTGCAGCGGGTTGTTAGTGCTTGCCCTCGGCTTGATGTTATCAAGCGATCGGTTTGCATAGAGGGTGCGCACATGGCATTTGCCCGTGCGAAGGTGCACTGGGGGAAGCTTGATGCTGAGAAGCTGGTGACTGAGGGGCCACCGCAGGGTAAGGAGCATCGCAAGCCCGAGTTGTACTATGAAGGTGTACTAAAAGGGGCCCACCTTGTGGCGGACAAGTGTGCTAAAGACAGTATATTTACCTGAAGGCCGTCGTGCCGTTGTAGTGCGGGGAAATGACACTTTTATTAATTATTCCCTTTTTATGTGAACGCTTGTTCTTCCTGTGCGGCCGTTTAGTGTACATAAAACCTGAGAGTTGGCCAGTCGTCGGCTTCTGCCCCCACGTAAAAAGTACGGGGGTGTTCGGGACATATCTGAACACTCTTTATCCCATTGTTGGGTCCTTTTAAGGAGGTGTTCCTCGCTACGAACCAGGCAATCAGACTATGGGGCTTTACCACTCCCACTTAGCCATAGGAGTTTGAGTATGGTCGGCGTAGCCCCTAGTGTTCAGAAGGCCGAACTGGGGGCTCTATCGGCGCCTGATCGGAAAACCGATCCTTCGCACTTTGCATTTATAATTGCATTGTGCGGAATAAATTTTTAAGGATTTTATAACCTCTCGAATAGCTGACCAGCTCTCGCCGTATCATGACAGTCAGTTTTCGGCTTTCTCTACTGAGGTGCTCATCCGGAAGAACCGGGACACAATCGTAGTAGTTCTCCCAGTGCTACCTTAGCCGATAGAGCGGAACGTAAGGTACCAAAACATGGGAGCCGGGCAAACCCAACTAATGACCCAAGACATGATTCGGAGCTGATGCATATAGTGCTATAAGTTCGGGGTGCCGAGCGACCAGGAAGGTGGTTGGACTTTGTCGTATTAGAAGTATTTTGAAGCCCCTGGCGTAGTGGGGCCTAATACGGCGTATGGGTGCCATTTAGGGCGAAAAAGTGGCGTCTAATGAGGAATGACAACCGGTAAGTGTTGTTTAAATCTATGCACTGTAGTAGGATTATATGTCTATGCATATGAGTATGATTTATGATTATGAAAAGAGGTGTTTTTGGCGGAACATGTCATGGCCGGGCTGGAGGGGCTGTGAGTGGATCTGCAGTGACTCCGGACTGCCTTCTTTTTTTGGGGGGGGGGTCGCTTGTGTGTTCCTGCCCTTGTGTGTCCAGGCTGATTCCACGTTGCCAATCCTGTTCTGCGTCAAAGTTAGTTTGTGAGGGCAAATACTTGAGGGCAGCTGAATGTCCTCTTGTGGTTGGACCGAGGGTGCCCGGTCGGAGCCTGGTTAACCCAGCCGTTATACCGTAAAGTAGCGCGGACTCCTCAATTGGTGTCTGGATATTTGGCTGCCATATCAAGATTTTGATAGGCAGGCGCGACTCGCTACTCCGGCAGCGGTATGATTTCCGCTCTAAGGGTGGAGTTCGGCCTTGCCCATAGATGTGACTATATCACACGGGGCTGGCCGAATGGTTTGCCACGTGGAATCTAGCCAACGTGGTTCGTCCTGTTAACATATGGTAATTACTGTATGAGGGGAAAGTGCTGAAGACTTATTCTTTGGCGTGGTATTTGCTTGGTGATCCGAAGACAACGGTTAGAGTGGTGGGCCACTAAAACTTGGCCTTTGCACCTTGCATCTTTTAGAAGATGTTATTTGTGGTTTCATACCCGCGGGGGCTTTATGTGAGATGGAGCCCCCAGACTACTGGGTCCAGAGGTACTGCAATTAAATTGTTGTGGTTGATATTGTCCGGACGGTCGATGTGATCGGGGGAGGTCGGCTGTATTTTTATGCTCTGGAGGATCTTATGACTTCGCGGTTGTTGGACTCCTTGACAAGGATACAGACCCGGGGTAGGGTCATAGGCTCGACCTATACGTCCTACCCAAGGTCACTACCCTGGAAGATGGAAAGACCAAGAGTGAACTGAAGAGCACCAGTCTCGTACGTCGAGTGCAATCCACTCGACGCTCACACCACTCGACGATCATTACTTGTTGTCACTCGACCACAAGGAAGATCACTTGACCATATCAAAGACCAGAAGCCGAAAGAGCACACAACAGCCAGATATTTACTCCTTAGTCTTCATGAGCATTAAGAGTACTAAATGCTGGCATTACCAGTAACGCCCCTACTTTATGTACATTAGTTCCCTTGTAATGGAGGATGGCGGGGGTCCTGGCGCACTCTATATAAGCCACCCCCTCCTCTGGGACAAGGGCTCACACACTCTGTAATTCAACACACATAATCCAATCGACCACCTCCGGGCACCGAGACGTAGGGCTATTACTTCCTCCGAGAAGGGCCCGAACTCGTAAACATCGCGTGTACATCTTCGCCATAGCTAAGATCTTGCCTCTCCATACCTACCCCCTTTCTACTATCAGGCTTAGAACCACGACAGTTGGCGCCCACCTTGGGGCAGGTGTTTTAGCGACTTGTTGGTGAAGTTGCAAGTTTGTTTTCCGATCATCATCATGATTTCCGGCGGCGAGATGGTTGAGGGCCGCGAGATCCATCTCGGCGCGCTCGTTTTCGTTGCCGACGACTTGGCGTGGCTCCAGGAAGCTCCGCTCGATGTCGAGGCGCTCCCCGTCCGAGGGGCGACGCACTTTCGTGCGTGCGTTCGTGGCGTTCTTCTTCGACAGCCGTCGACCTAGTATCAGTCGGCTCCGGTGGCATCCCCCATTCCCGCTATTCGTCGCCGCAAGCGATCCGGTTGGTCACGGCTTCAGCGGTGGGTGAGGCATGTAGTGGCTCGACGTTCGGCCACCCATCAAGTCGCAGGTATCGAGCCCGACGAAACTCTCCATGGCCTGTTCGATCTGTCGGGTGGCTCCGCGGAGATGGCATCCGAGTGCAATAGCAGCGATCCTGCGGCTGAAGTCTTGATGGTCTATGGTCCGCGTGTCCCACCTGGATTTCGCCGCGAAGACGGCGAAGAGGCTGGTGGTGATCCATCACGGGTCCACAAGGAGTATCGTCCCAAACCTCTCTCCTCGCAGTAAAGAGAGGATCTTTGTCGTCGCAACATGGACGCACTTCACACGCCCATCGCCGGAGAAACCCCCGAGGCTCGAGCCATGGAGGAAGCGCGCTTAGCCAACTTGGCTGAGCGCACTCGGCTGGATAACCTTCAGCGTGCTCTCGACGAGCACGCCCGGGAGCGGATCCATGAATCCAGTCGACGACAGCTTTTCCCGCCTCCACCTAAGGTATATCGCACGCCGATTCAGAAAATCTCACAGTTGCAGCCCGAATAGCAGAGTCTATCCAACCTTCCCAGTCGGAAGCTGGCAGAGGGCTGATGCAGATCCGGGCCCTACTCAAGGCAGCAGGAGAGCAGAATACAGCAGTATCTCAGTCGCGGAATAGGAATCATAGCAGATCCATTGCAGCAGACACGGTTCAGTCGGCTCACAGCCCGAGATCGCCTCCGCGGCGTGAAGGCCATGGGCAGTATGATCATCCACTCGACCATGACAATCGCCGTCAAGGACCCACGCCTCGTCCGAGGCGTGCATCATACGTACCTCGGCGGAATGATGATAGGCACCGTCATAGTGGTGAGCGCAGGAATTTAGTCAACCCAAGGGAACTGGGCTTCGACGCGAGGTCTATCCTTGTTCAAGGCCTGGTCGACCGGAACAGGGCACACAGAGAAGACCCTGGCAGAGGACGTCCAAGTGACAGCCCAGTGCATGTTTCTGGTCTCGAGTGTTTTAGCAGAGCCATCAGGGCAGCAGTGATACCCCCAACTTCAGGCTGGCATCTGGGATCAGTAAGTTCACTGGTGAATCCAAGCCTGAAACTTGGCTTGAAGATTACCGAGTGGCTGTGCAAATTGGGGGCGGTAACGATGAGATAGCAATGAAGCATCTTCCACTCATGTTGGAAGGGTCAGCCCGAGCATGGCTGACTCAGTTGGCTCCGGGCAGCATTCAAAGTTGGGAAGAGTTATCCCGAGTGTTCGTGAGAACTTTCGAAGGCACGTGCAAGCGACCTGGAGGATTGCCTGAGTTACAGCACTGCATGCAGAAGCCGAATGAGACTTTGAGAGAGTTCATCCAGAGATGGTCCACCCTGCACCACAGCGTCGAGAATGTTTCAGAGCATCAAGCCGTGTGCGCCTTCAAGGAAGGCATCAAATACAGAGAGTTGGTCTTGAAATTCGGTTGGACTGGGGATATGACTCTGGCTCGAATGATGGAAATAGCCACCCGGTACGCTAACAGAGAAGAAGAGGATCGACTCCGTAGCGGGAAGAGCAAACCAGTCGGGCAAGATACCGGTGGAGGTAACTCCAGTCGGAAACAGAAGCGCAAGGCCGAGCCGGCAGCGCCCGGAGAGATTGCGGTAGTGAATCAAGGAAAGTTTAAGGGAAAACCTAAAGGGCCCTGGGCCCCTAAGAAGGTGAAGGATAAGGAAGGGAATGACGTGATGGATTTGTCGTGCCACATCCACACGAAGAAAGATGAGGAAGGTAATATGATTTACCCGAAGCATACCACTCGGCAGTGTCGACTCCTAATCCAACATTTCAGAGAGAAACAACCCACTGAAAGGGAGAAGGAGTCGGACCAAGGTGAAGATGAAGAGGAAGACGATGGTTATCCCAAAGTCAATTCCACACTGATGATATTCACTGACGTTGAAAGCAAGAGTCGATTGAAGGTCATCAACAGGGAGGTGAACATGGTCGCTCCCGTGACGACAACCACCTACCTGAGATGGTCTCAGACAGCCATTACGTTCAACCAGTCTGACCACCCTGCTCGCTTGGCCACCCCTGGGAGGCAAGCTTTGGTAGTCGACCCCGTGGTTGGAGGCACTAGTTTGACCAAGGTACTGATGGACGGTGGCAGCAGTCTGAACATCCTCTACGCTGAGACTCTGAAGGGGATGGGCATTCCGATGTCCAAGCTTAGCGAGAGCAACATGAGTTTTCATGGTGTTATTCCTGGGAAGAAGGCCGAGTCACTCGGACAAATCACCCTCGACGTGGTTTTTGGTGACTCAAAGCATTACCGGAAGGAAAAGTTGACATTTGAAGTCGTGGATTTCCAGAGTGCCTATCATGCCATTTTGGGTAGGCCGGCCTATGCACACTTTATGGCTCGGCCATGTTATGTGTACCTCAAACTGAAGATGCCTGGCCCCAAAGGCGTGATCACAGTTACAGGCAGTCGACAGAAGGCTGAGGAGTGTTTCCAGAAAGGCTCCAAGATCGCCATGAGCAGATGGAAGCAATTGAGCTCCAAGAATATCAAAAGAACGCGGATCCGAGTGATCTGCTCAGAGCCAAGAAACCTGCCATAGATTCTGCATTCCAATCGACTGGCGAGATGAAGCCAATTCATATTCACCCGACGGACCCTAGTGCCGCACCGACCCATATATCAACTACACTCGACATCAAATAGGAAGAAGCGCTCGTCCAGTTCCTCCGTGAGAACTGGGACATCTTTGCGTGGAAACCTTCTGACATGCCGGGTGTACCCAATGGACTGGCCGAGCACCGTTTGCGTGTTGACCCCAAAATAAAACCCGTCAAAGAACATCTTCGGCGGTCCGCCATCCAGAAGAGGAAAGCAATCGGCGAAGAAGTGGCTCGACTGTTGGCAGAAGAGTTCATCCGTGAAATCTACCAGTCCGAGTGGCTAGCCAACGTAGTCATGGTTCCTAAGAAGGATAATTCACTTCGTATGTGCATTGATTTCAAGCATATCAATCAGGCCTACCCTAAAGATCACTTTCCTCTCCCTCGCATCGATCAAATTGTTGACTCGACTGCAGGGTGTGAACGCTTGTCTTTCTTAGATGCATATTCCGGATACCATCAGATCCGATTGTATGGTCCCGATGAAATAAAAACAGCCTTCGTCACCCCATTCGGGTGCTTTTGCTATGTCACCATGCCTTTTGGTTTGAAAAATGCTGGAGCCACATTCATGAGAAGGATTCAGAACTGCCTGCTCACTCAAATCAGTCGGAATGTGGAAGCGTACATGGATGACATTGTGGTCAAGTCTCGCAAAGGTTCCGACCTATTGACTGACCTTGCAGAAACCTTTGCCAACCTCAGAAGATACGATATCAAGCTTAATCCGTCAAAATGCACATTCGGAGTTCCAGGAGGAAAGTCACTTGGTTTTCTTGTTTCTGAACGAGGGATCGATGCCAATCCAGAGAAAGTTGATACCATCCTCCAAATGAAACGCCCCGTGCGAGTGCATGACATTCAGAAGCTGACTGGTTGTTTGGCCGCTCCGAGTCGATTCATTTCTCGTCTCGGTGAAAAGGCCTTGCCTCTTTACCGATTGATGAACAAGTCTAATAAGTTCGAGTGGACTGATGAAGCTGAAGCAGCGTTTGCAGAACTCAACACCCTGCTTTCCACCCAGCCGGTGCTCGCTGCGCCAATCAGCAAAGAGCCTTTACTGCTTTACATTGCAGCCACTGGACAAGTTGTCCATATAGTACTTACAGTCGAGCGGGAAGAAGAAGGAAAAGCCTACAAAGTTCAACGCCCAGTCTATTATCTCTCTGAAGTTTTGACTCCATCCAAGCAACGATACCCGCATTATCAGAAGCTTGTCTATGGAATATACATGACTATGAAGAAGGTTGTGCATTACTTCTCTGACCACTCCATTACAGTCATCAGCGATGCGCCACTATCTAAAATTCTGAATAACAGAGATGCAACTGGTCTAGTGGCCAAATGGGCGATTGAACTCCTCCCTTTAGATATCAAGTTCAAGGCAAAGAAGGCCATCAAGTCCCAAGCAATTGCAGATTTTCTGGCCGAGTGGATTGAACAGCAATTGCCGACTCAAGTTCACTCGGAACATTGGACTATGTTTTTTGATGGCTCCAAGATGCTGAATGGTTCAGGTGCTGGAGTAGTTTTGGTATCCCCCCGCGAAGACAGGCTTAGTTACGTTCTCCAGATTCATTTTGACTCCTTCAATAACGAAGCCGAATATGAAGCACTTCTATACGGGTTGCGTATGGCCATTTCACTCGGCGTCCGTCACCTTATGGTCTACGGTGATTCTGATTCGGTGGTTAACCAAGTCATGAAGGAATGGGATGTCAGAAGCCCAGCCATGACCGGTTATTGCAATGCAGTGAGAAAGCTGGAGAAGAGGTTTGAAGGTTTGGAGCTCCACCATATACCCCGACTGAAAAATCAAGCTGCACATGAGTTGGCCAAGATAGGCTCAAAGAGAGAGGCTATTCCCCGAAACATGTTTCTGGAACATATCCATTCACCTTCGGTTCAGGATGATCCTTTCACCGAAGAGTCACCGCAGCCCAAGAGTGCCACAGATCCAACTGAAGTCGAAGTCCCGGCCGTGGTCGACTTAATCATGGAGGTTTTGGTCATCACTCCCGACTGGACAGTACCGTACATCGCATATATTCTTAGGAAGGAACTCCCAGAGGATGAAGAAGAAGCTCGACAGATCGTCCGACGGTCTAAAGCCTTTACTGTGGTAAGAGGACAGTTGTTCAGAGAGAGTGTAACTGGAGCCTGCCAGAAGTGCATCACGCCAGAAGAAGGCCGAATGATCCTTCACGATATCCACTCGAGGACCTGTGGTCACCATGCGTCCTCTCGGACCATCGTAGCCAAAGCATACCGAGCCGGGTTTTACTGGCCGCGCGCTAATGAGATGGCAAAGGAAATAGTGGACAAGTGTGAAGGTTGACAGTTTTATTCCAACATGTCTCACAAACCCGCGTCAGCTCTGAAGACTATTCCACTCGTCTGGCCCTTCGCCGTTTGGGGATTGGACATGGTAGGACCTCTGAGGACAGGTAGGAGTGGATTTACTCATGTGCTGGTAGCAGTCGACAAGTTCACCAAATGGATCGAAGCCAAGCCCATTAAGAGCCTTGAAGCGAGCACAGCCGTGAGTTCCATCAGAGAACTTATATTTAGATACGGCGTCCCGCACAGCATCATCACGGACAACAGCTCGAACTTCGATTCTGAAGAGTTCAAAGCTTTTTGCGCCTCCCAGGGCACGAGCGTCGATTACGCTTTAGTTGCCCATCCCCAGTCGAATGGACAAGATGAGCGAGCGAATGGATTGATTCTCAAAGGGCTGAAGCCTCGGATAATGCACGACCTCAAGCACGCGACAGGGGCTTGGGTCGACGAGCTCCCATCGGTGCTTTGGGGGCTGAGGACAACCCCCAATCGGTCGACTGGACGGACTCCATTCTTTCTGGTCTATGGAGCCAAAGCCGTTTTGCCGAGCGATTTGCTCCACAACGCTCCCCAAGTCGAACTCTTCTCAGAAGAAGAAGCAGAGCAAGCTCGACAAGACGTAGTCGACCTCTTGGAGGAAGAGAGAGAGATGGCTTTGATCCGGTCGACCGTTTATCAGCAAGACTTACATCGATTCCACGCCAAGAACGTAAGGGGTCGTCCATTCCAAGAAGGAGACTTGGTCCTCCGAGTGGATCAACAAAGGCCACACAAGCTCGCCCCCGCTTGGGAAGGCCCTTTCGTCATCACCAAGGTGCTCCACAATGGAGCATACCGTCTCTTCAACGTCGAACAGAATAGAGATGAGCCGCGTGCCTGGAATGCGGATCTGCTCCGTTGTTTCTATTCTTAAATAGTTAAACCGGTCGGATGTAATAAAGAATACCTATTAGTTTAATTATCAAAAGACATAATTTACTCCTTTCGAGTGGTTGTTGTTTATTTCTGTTGTGTATGCTACTTTAGCCATGAATCTATTTCGCCTGAACCTAAGTGATAAAAATCCTACCGAGTGATGAGTCTGCCTCACACTCGGGGGCTTAGCTGCAGCCCAGTGCTCGCCTAAGTTTGAAAAATCCCACCAAGTGGAGAGCGATCCTCCCACTCGGGGGCTTAGCTGCAGTCTCGCACTCGCCTAAGTTCGAAAAAATCCTACCGAGTAAAGAGCAATCCTCTCACTCGGGAGGCTTAGCTGCAGCCCAGTGCTCACCTAAGTAATGAAAAATCCTACCAAGTGGAGAGCGATCCTCCCACTCGGAGGCTTAGCTGCATCCCAGTGCTCGACTAAGTTTGAAAAATCCCACCAAGTGGAGAGCGATCCTCCCACTCGGGCGCTTAGCTGCAGTCTCGTACTCGCCTAAGTTCGAAAAAATCCTACCGAGTGAAGAGCAATCCTCTCACTCGGGAGTCTTAGCTGCAGCCCAGTGCTTGCCTAAGTAATGAAAAATCGTACCAAGTGGAGAGCGATCCTCCCACTCGGAGGCTTAGCTGCAGCCTAGTGCTCGCCTAAGTGATAAAAATCCTACCAAGTGATGAGCGATCCTCCCACTCGGGGGCTTAGCTGCAGTCTCGTACTCGCCTAAGTTTGAAAAATCTCACCAAGTGAAGAGCAATCCTTTCACTCGGGAGGCTTAGCCGTAGTCTCGTACTCGCCTAAGTTTCAAAAACCTTACCCAACCGGTTGACTGGAACGTCAAGACCATTGCTGAGTGCCTTGCTGATGAGCTGATCAATGCTACTCAAAGGTTGCTTGATCAGGCGATTGGCCGTCCTTCTCCAAAAGCTGGGTACCTTGTTGATGAGATGATAAATGCTACTCAAGGATCACCCAACCGGTCGACTGGAACGTCAAGACCATTGCTGAGTACCTTTGCTGATGAACTGATCAATGCTACTCAAAGATCACCCAACCGGTCGACTGGCCATCCTTCTCCAGAAGCTGAGTACCTTGCTGATGAGCTGATCAATGCTACTCAAGGATCACCCAACCGGTTGACTAGAACGTCAAGACCATTGCTGAGTGCCTTGCTGATGAGTTGATCAATGCTACTCAAAGGTTGCTCGATCAGGCGACTGGCCATCCTCCTCCAGAAGCTGCATTAAGCAAACGTACAATAACTCGATAGAAAGGCGAATTTCATTCGAAGACAGACACAGTGTGTGAGGTGATAAGTCTGAAGTTTCTTAGCCGCAAAATAAAGTGCCCGGACGTCGGGCCCGAAGGAGTTTTAACGATTACAAATCCACTCGGCATTCCGAGGCAAATAAAGCGGTGGCAGAATGTTTTTTTAATCACTCGGCAGGAGGAGGACTGGCCGGGTCGCAGAAGCTGTCGAGGTCGATGCTGTCGGCGATGCGAGTGGCTGCTTCGAGGAAGGTGTCCATGAAGTCCTGGAAGGAGTGCTTCTTGGTGTTCGCCACCTTGAGGGTTGCCCGCTTTTCTTCCTTTGCCTCCTTGCAGTGCACTCTGACCAAAGACAAAGCAATGTCAGCACGGCAGCGGGCGGAAGATTTCTTCCACTCTTGCACTCGGTCCGCGATCTGATTTAGCCGAGTCATCAAGGACTCGAGGTCTTGAGACATTTCTGCCTGAGGCCAGAGTTCGGCGTCCACTCGGACCATCGCCGCCTTCAGCCGAGCCAGATAGTCGACTGCACCATCCAAGCATGATTCCATTCGGAGCAAGTTCATTGTGGCTTCATCCTTCAGGGGGCAGTTGATAGGGTCGAGACCTGTCTTGGCCCATACAGTTTCGGCCTCGAAGTCCTGACAGAGTTCTATTTCATCACCACAAACAATGAGTCGACAATATTGCAAATCTCAGTCGACGACAGTTATTTAACGGGACAGACGTACCCTCGAGCTTCAGGACAAGCTTTGCCGCGAGTTGCTCTAAATGAGACTCTAGCTTGCCAGTCTTGGTCCTGAGGCCTTCGACTTCAGTGGTCAAGTTCTCCTTGTCCTTCCGTAGTTGCTCAACTTCACAATTAGCGTCTGAGACAGCCGTCTTCAACGTCGCGTTCTCATCCTCCAACTTGCCGACTGAAGCCAGCTTCTCGTCCGCAAGCTTCGTCTTCTCGCGCGCTTCCTTTTGAGCAGCTGCAAGGTCCAGATCCTTCTGCTCCAGAGCTTCCTTCATCCTCTCTAAAGAAACAACACTCTTCAGACGAGACTGGAGTTGGCGATTTTCACTATGCACATCTGCTTATGCAAATTCACTCGGTTCAAAGAGACTAAAAGAAAAGCCAGTGCCAAGTGTAAAGCTACAAAGCAGACAAAATGGCCAAGTGATTACCTCCCATGATGGATGTTTCTTCTTGAGCTTTATTCAGATTCTTCTTTGCAAGTTCGAGATCAAGTTCCACACTGATATGCTTCTTCTTTAATTCGGTGAGCCAAGCTCCAAGATCACAAGACCTCTGCAGACAGAAAGACAGACATATCAGTCGACACATACAAACAACAGTGAAAGAGAAGGTTTACTCTAAGACTACTGCCGAATAAAATATTCAACAGTAGTCTCGGGGACTAAACCCAGCGGGTGCACTCAGCGTGCCCCCACTGGATCAGATCAATACTCAGTAAAAAAAGCAGAGGCAGAATGATCAACACTCATTAGACCTCAGTCGAATGCCAGCAGCCGACCGTGGTCTTGGGGACTACACCCAGTGGGTGCACTCGACGTGCCCCCACTGATTCGGAAAGTGCAAAATCAGAGATTTCTTGGGTTCTAAATGAAGGAACACCCAGTGGGTGATCAGATATAAAGCAACGTTCAAAAGTTCAGTCGGAAGTTTACTAACCTGAACATTGGTCTGAAGGGCAGTGCTGGCATTGTAGGCTATCTGACTAGCCTCATGCATCACCTTCACCTGCTCCATGACAAGATTTGCCTGGCGAAGAGCTTCCCTAGCGGCACTTGGCGAATTGTCCGGAGTTTGATATGTAGCAAAAAGGGATGGCTCCAGAGGGGTCAAAGTAGCGGCCGGATCAGACAAATGGAGTTGCAACGGTGCAGCAGGCATCTGTGCAGTCGATCCCGACGGACGATCAGTCGTCAACGGGTCGGCAAATGCGGCGTTAGTTCGAGTTGTCGCCTCAGGTGCCGGCGTCGACTGAGGGATTTGGACTTCAAGTATCCTTTTGCTCAAACCTCCACTCTTCTTCTTCCTCTCTTGTGGGGGCACTTCTTCCTCCTCGTCATCAAGAAGCACAACGATATCTTGCGGAGCTACATAAGAAGAGAAGCACCAAATTTTCAGTCAATCGACCACCCACTCAGTTGAACAGGACTGAGTTGAATGAACTTACCAGCCTGTGAGGTGGCTTCTTCGTCTTCTGGTGCCTTGTCAACGTCCATGTCAGTGGCAGCGGAGGTGGGGCTGGAAGGACACAAGAACTTGTCAGTCGGATCGGGAAAACCTTCAGTCGACTTATAGAAACGCAAACAAGATACCCACCCTAAGGCAACGGGGACATCCATCTTGATGCGCGGCAGTGTCTTTCGGGTCTTGGAAGGGGCGACTTTAGGCTGCTAAGCCACCTTCTCCGACGGCTCCGGAGTCGATGTCCGAGTGCGCTTCTGGGTGGTGGTGCTTGGAGCCACACTCTTCACTCCACCGCCGGATGGATCGTGTTGCTGCTTGGATCGACGCTCAGAGCGCGGCGGCGAGTTGACCTCATCCTCCTCGTCCGACTCCTCACTCTCCTCCTCCTCCTCCTCTCCCGGGGACTCCCATTCGCCACTCTCCTCCGCGCTGTCCTCCCCCTCCTGGTCCTGCGCCAAAGCCTGTTCGCCGTTGGGCATTGAGTACATCTCTGTGAATACCTGCAAAGCAAGTTGGCCAAAACAAGAGTCAGCCAACACCAAACACAGTCAGAATGCAAGCGGAAAACAGTCGGAATGGAGAAGCTACCTTGTCGGGTGGGTTGTCACTTTTGAAAGGGGCGACTCGCCTGGATCCTCTAGGGTTATCTTGATTGCCCGTGATACCCTTCAACCACAAGGCCACGGTGCCGAGCGGCACTTCTTCTGGATGGACCCGAGTGGAGTCGCCCGGCCCAGAGTACAACAACATCAGGTGGTCATGGGACTGGAGAGGATGGATACGCCGAGCGAGGAACACCTCTAGCAAGTCCATTCCAGTGACACCATCATTGATGAGCAGGACCACTCGGTCCACTAACATCCTCGTCTCCATGGTCTCAGCAGCAGTAACCTTCAGTGGAGCAGGAGTCTGGACACGGTCGAATGAAAAAGGAGGAAGACCGGTTGACTGGCCTGGAGTCGCCACGTCCTGGCAGTAGAAGCAGGTCGATTGCCAGCCCCTGACGGATTCAGGGAGGATCATAGCGGGGCAAGCACTCCTATTCCTCTTTTGGATACCTAAACCCCCGCACATTTGGATAACGTGGGTTTTCGAGTCGCTCGACTTCGCCTTCTTAACCGACTGGGAACGAATGGTGAAGATGTGTTTGAAGAGACCCCAGTGCGGTCGACACCCTAAGAAGTTCTCGCACATCGACACGAACGCGGCTAGATACGTGATGGTGTTGGGGGAAAAGTGATGGAGCTGTGCCCCGAAAAAGTTCAAAAACCCTCGGAAGAAAGGATGTGGAGGAAGCGAGAAGCCCCGGTCGACATGGGTGGCGAGCAAGACACACTCACCCGGTCGAGGTTGCGGCTCCGTCTCTCCCTTCGCCAGCCTCGCCGCTCCCTCTGCAATCAGCTCGGTCTCCTCCAGCTCGGTCAGATCCTCCTGCCGGATCGAAGACCGGATCCAATCGCCTTGGATCCAGCCTGGCGGCAACCCCGAGCACAATGACGATCCGCGACTTGGTTTCTTGCCCTTCGCCGCCCCTGTCGCCTTCTTGGCGTGCTCTAGCGCCGCCGTCTTGTCCTTCACCATGGTGGGAAAGCGGCAACGTCGGAGGCGGAAGCGCTCGGTTCAGCGGAGGAGCAGAGAAAGGAGAAGAAGAGGCGGGCGTGCACAGTGCAAGCACCCCGGCCCCGTCGCCTTATAAAGGCTCACTTCCGAGTGACTGTTGCGTGGGGCCGGGCAATCCCGTCAAATCCTGCTATAGTTGCGTGCAGTGAACGTGGCGAAAAAGGCGGCGTGATAATCGAGGCTTATCGGCTCGTCCGGGTTCCCCTTTTTTCGACGCCCTCCTACCCGCGCGTGACTCCGAAATTTCATATCCCGCAGAATCCGAGATTCCCCGCAAACAATCTCGCCCGAGATCTCACGCTCCCACACGACACTCGACGCATGAGGCCACCAGTTCAGTCGACGACTTCCTGAATGGATCAAGGCAATCGAGTCGACTCCGAAGTATCAACGCAGGCGTTCGGTCTAACAGGAAACACTCGCGGGGACACGAAGCACATGACAGGTCCAACGCTGTCTTACTTTCCTCTTACATCTTAATCCATTCGGGGGCTACTGACAAGGATACGGACCCGGGGTAGGGTCATAGGCTCGACCTATACGTCCTACCCAAGGTCACTACCCTGGAAGATGGAAAGACCAAGAGTCAACAGAATAGCACCAGTCTCGTACGTCGAGTGCAATCCACTCGACGCTCACACCACTCGACGATCATTACTTGTTGTCACTCGACCACAAGGAAGATCACTCGACCATATCGAAGACCAGAAGCCGGAAGAGCACACAACGGCCAGATATTTACTCCTTAGTCTTCATGAGCATTAAGAGTACTAAATGCTGGCGTTACCAGTAACGCCCTTACTTTATGTACATTAGTTCCCTTGTAATGGAGGATGGCGGGGGTCCTGGCGCACTCTATATAAGCCACCCCCTCCTCTTGGACAAGAGTTCACAAACTCTGTAATTCAACACACATAATCCAATCGACCGCCTCTGGGCACCGAGACGTAGGGCTATTACTTCCTCCGAGAAGGGCCTGAACTCGTAAACATCGCGTGTACATCTTCGCCATAGCTAAGATCTTGCCTCTCCATACCTACCACCCTTTCTACTGTCAGGCTTAGAACCACGACACTCCTCCCCTCGTTGTTTCCGGCACACGACCGACTGCTTTTCTTTGAGGATCCGGCATTCTCTATTGGTATGCTTGGCCGTCCTTCTAGGAGTACCATGAATTTCACATGGTTGATCGAGTATGTTGCTCGGGCCGGATAGGCTTGAGCTGTTCTTTGTCCGCTGACCGGACTGGGAGTTGCTGGATCTGGCACCAACTTTCCTGACTTGACATTTATGACAATTGCGTCGGGGCTTGAGGATGCCTCTTCGTGTATCCTTCGTATTGTCTTGGGCTATGGTGGTGTGTTGACATCGGGGTACGTGCCTTGGGTTCTCCTGCTTAGGTTGAGGTAGAAAATTATGCCGTGTGTGCCCTTTGTCGGGGCGGTCGAGTCTGTATTTTTCGGTGGCCAGGATCTTGGTCCACCTGTCCACGAGCAAATCTTGGTCAGCTTTAAGCTGCTGTTGCTTCCTTTGTAGGCTCCTTTCCGTGGCCATGAGCCGTTGCTTGAAGCGAACTTGCTCCACTGGATCCTCCGGCACGCCGCATTCGGCATTGCCGAGGCTTACCTCGTCTTCGGAGGAGGGCATATAGTCATTCCTCTCCAAGTATCCCATCGTGGCTAGTCCGGCCTGCTTGAAGGCAGGCTGATCAGGGTTGTATTCATCTTTGGCACCATCCGAATTGTTTTTGTCTCCTGCGCCGGTATTGTTGTGGCGGGGCTTGGAGCGGCGTTGACGACTCCCATGCTTTGCTTTCTTCCCTGAGCGGTTATCCTCCGTTGCCTCATTGCCATTGGTTTCCTTCGGAGTATCCTCCGTATATATACCATATGAGGAGGTGGCTGTCCACCGCCCCATGAGCGGTGGTTCTTGTTCTTCTCCTGCATCGTCGTCAATACCGTCGATATCTTCGGAGTCGAAGTCTAGTACGTCGGTTAAATCATCGACCGTGGCTATGAAGTGGGTGGTGGGTGGGCAATGAATTCCTTCGTTGCCTACTTCCTACTCGAGCCGGATATAGTTCGGCCGTGAGTCTCCTGACAAAGAGAGAGATTTTAACGAGTTTAGCACATTGCCAAGGGGCGAGTGATGGAAGATATCCGCAGCAGTAGACTCCATTACCGGAGCCCAACCAGGCTCGGCAGGCTTGGGAGCGCGCGGACTGGAACCTACAACCGGATACGAGTCCGGGGGTCCGGAGTCACAGGCTTCCTTAGAGGTGAGGCCTGTGTTCGGCTCTACCGCCAATGAGTGTGCAGCCGGCGGGACGGGGTCCATCCACCCGTCCTCGGGCCATGCACTCTGCTCAGGATTTAGGTCCGGGGCTGCTGCAGGGGTGATATCCCGAGCATTGTCCGACAACAGGTCTAAGCCGTGCTCATCGTGACTGTCCGGCGCTCCCGGCATAGGCCCGGTTCCGTCGAAGATCAAGTCTCTGTGGATATCGGCCATGTAGTTCAGGTTTCCGAACCTGACCTGGTGGCCAGGGGCGTAGCTATCGATCTGCTCCAGATGGCCAAGCAAATTGGCCCGCAGTGCGAAGCCGCCGAACACGAAGATCTATCCGGGGAGAAAAGTCTCACCCTGGACCGTGTTGTTGACGATTGAAGGGGCCTGTCGGTGTCAAAACCGGCGGATCTTGGGTAGGGGGTCCCGAATTGTGCGTCTAGGCGGATGGTAACAGGAGACAAGGGACACGATGTTTTTACCCAGGTTCGGGCCCTCTCGGTGGAGGTAAAACCCTACTCCTGCTTGATTGATATTGATGATATGGGTAGTACAAGAGTAGATCTACCACGAGATCAAGGAGGCTAAACCCTAGAAGCTAGCCTATGGTATGATTGTTGTTCGTCCTACGGACAAAAACCCTCCGGTTTATATAGACACCGGAGAGGGCTAGGGTTACACAGAGTCGGTTACAATGGTAGGAGATCTACATATCCGTATTGCCAAGCTTGCCTTCCACGCCAAGGAAAGTCCCATCCGGACACGGGACAAAGTCTTCAATCTTGTATCTTCATAGTCTTGGAGTCCGGCCAATGATGATAGTTCGGCTATCCGGACACCCCCTAGTCCAGGACTCCCTCAATAGCCCCTGAACCAGGCTTCAATGACGATGAGTCCGGCGCGCATATTGTCTTCGGCATTACAAGGCGGGTTCCTCCTCCGAATAATTCATAGAAGATTTAGAACACCAGGATAGTGTCCGGCTCTGCAAAATAAATTCCACATACCACCGTAGAGAGAATAATATTCACACAAGTTCAACCTACTGACGTATTTCGTGATATGAAATCACACCACGGCCAAGCCTTTACTCGAATCGCTTTTATTGTTCCACCTAAGCGCATTTAGCGAAGCGGTTTCCTTGGCACGTCTTGTCACAGCAGAGATCGTGTCCCCTTATTTCGAGACTCTCATCAATACGGGCGTGGGTAACCCAACCGCGCCCATTGGCACGCCCCCTCCAACGAAGGCGAGTCCCAAACGGTTACGGGGACGGCTCTTGGTATTCAACCCCTTTATAACGAGACCAAGGTCTATTCTTTTTCTTCAATCTTCAATCGAATCCGCCCCTTGCCCCGAGTTCCAACACCCAAGGCTCCAGATTCAGGCGCTTTGGACCTTCGACAATGTCCGGCTCCGACCTACAGGGCCGTTGGATGCCCTCTTCCGTCACGAAAGAAGATGTGCTAAAGCTGAGAGACGCCAGGTATCTAACCAGCGAAATTTCGCATAGGCTGCCCGCCCAAGGGAAAGTCATTCCCACTCCCGAGCCTGGTGAGAGCGTGGTGTTCGTGTGTCACTTCCATCAGGGTTTAGGCTTCCCGATGGATCCCTTCGTGAGGGGGCTCATGTTTTATTATGGGCTAGAATTCCATGACTTGGATCCGGAGTCCATCCTCCACATCTCATCATTCATTGTTGTATGCGAAGCCTTCCTCCACACCACTCCTCACGTCGGATTGTGGCTCAAGACCTTTAATGTGGAGCCGAAGATGATCGAGGAGCGGCAGGCAGAGTGCGGAGGGGCAGTTATAAGCAAGAGAGCTGACACTCCGTGGCCCGAGGGCCGTTTTCAAAAGGAGCTCGGTTTGTGGCAACAGGAGTGGTTCTACATCACCGCTCCCAGGGGCACCAGATGGGTGGCGCCGCCTGCCTTTCGATCAGGCCCTCCACAACGGCTGGCGTCATGGGTCAACAAAGGGCTTGACTGGGGGCCGTCCAAGGACGTGCCATTATTGCAGGGCCGTATTCGAGACCTCCAAGAGAGGGAGATCAATCTGGTTGTAGTGGCGCAGGTCATGCTGATTCGGCGCCTCCTGCCCTGCAAATGTCGCCCCCTCCGCCTGTGGGAATTCAATTCGGAGGGACCGCGAGCTCTCCAACACTTCATGGGTGCGACGCCTGTGGAGATGTATAAACTGTTCTTCGGATCACAAGAGATGTGTCCGGACCTGACCGAGGACGCAGGCCTGAGCTGCAATCGCCCGGATACTCAAGTAAGTAGTCCTGTGCCCGGACACGCTGTCCATACATTTACCATAAACTTGCCCTTTAACCAGCTATCCCTTGAACAGGAGTGGATAGCAAAAGCAAAACTGGTATGGTGTCTGGCCCCCCTCCCTGAGACCATGCCAGATCCTGTGTTAATCAAGATGCTGGAGGCTGTGCCTTCGGAAGAGGGCGAAGGAGAAAACAGGAAAACTACCGCTTCCGCTAAGGAGGCTCTTAAGAAAGGGGGGACCGAGAATCCCTCCCTCCAGGGGGAGAAGAGGACCGCTTCTGAAGATCCGGAGGCCAAGGCTTCATAGCGGGGGAAGAAATCTTCAGCAGAGGGCCCTGCGCCAGGAGAAGCCCCGGCCGCACTGTTTCCCCAAGGGAATCAGCCCTCCAGCGAGCCGTAAGTAGAAAGGGGAGTTTTGTAATAAGGGACATCCCTGTTTTTATTTCTGAGGATAACCGAAGTTTTTACCTTGTAGTTCGAATCTCAGCCCTTCTCAACAGAGCTCATCTTCGGGGGATCTTCGTCCAGAGATGATGGAGAGCGAAATGCTTCCATTTGCCGCACCGTCAGGCGGGGCAGACGACCCTGAGGTGTCGTCACGGAGGGTCTCCCCGAGTCCGGCGGGGTCGGAGAGTTCGGCACCAACTGGTGTACGGCCGGAGGAGCTGAAGGATCTGCTCGGGCGGGCGTCTATCTCAGAAGATCACCGTACATTGATGAGTACGGTGATTGAAAGGATTTCATCCGCTGAGAGCGGGTTGCATGAGACCGTCAGAAGTTTACTGACGGGGTTTCAGGTACGTGAAAATGATATACCTTTCGACAGTTTTGCACATAGAATGCGCCCTGTATAGATAGTAGCCCCTGAGACTCGGTACGTTGTCAAAAGCGACAGCGTGCCGAGGATCAAAATCTCAGTTATAAGATGTCGCCCTTCTTATTCAGGTGGCGGAACGTTCGGTGGCCAGCCGGACTGATAGAGTTGCCGAACTAAAGCGGCAACTTGACATTGCGGATGCGGACATCGCGCTGGTCAATAAACGACTTGACGAGTCACAAGGTATGTGGCTTCTCTGCGGACACCTTGTAAGGGAGCTTGATGCCCGTGCCTTACAACATGTATGCTTAATGTAGATGGCGCCGCTGCTATGGAGGACCTTCGGGCGGAGCTTGCCCGAGCCAAGGAGCAAGCCAGAAAAAGTAATGCGGCTGCCTTGAAGGCGGCCGAAGAGCTAAAAGCCGAACATGCTGCTCACTGCCAAAGCAGGGAGGAAATGGCCGAAATGGCCGTGAAGCTGAAGGATGCTACCGACCGCTATGAGTTTCTTGAAGGAGAACGCCGAGCGGAGCAAGAGGACCTGAAGAAGGCCACCGCCGAAGCCAAGGATGCCCGCTCCACGATGAGAGCTATAAAGAAGGAGCTACGTCAGGCCGTGGATATTGCGGCTGGAAAGCCCTTTCTGCTGCGTAGGAAGTTCACAGATCCGAAGTATGCTCAGTTGGGCCAGTTGTGGGGTGCGAAGGATGCTTATCTGAATTTGGCGGCGAGTGCAGCGGACGCAGTCGCACACTTCCGAGGCCAAAAGGATCACGGAATGGAAGAGCTTTTTTGGTCTCAATTCCATAGTCCGGAGCGTCCACTTCCATTAACCGATCGGTTGGCTGAGTGGGCTGAGCTGAATAGGTTGTCCGGACTTGCCATGAAGGATGTTGTGGCTCATCTGTTGCCGAAAAGGCCCAAGCCGAAGAGTTATTTTGGCTTGGTGCAGCAGTTCCTTGATGCGGTGCCGCATATCAAGGCGATGAAGCGGTCGGCATGCATAGAGGGTGCATGGATGGCTCTCGCCCGTGTCAAAACATACTGGGCAGAGATGGAGGCCATCGACGTTGCATCCCGGGATTCGGACAGAAGCCGATTACCAGCCGAGCACTATTTTGAGGAAGTCCTGCAGGGCGCTCGTTTAATAGAGTCGCAGTGCTCGAAAACGTTATGTTCAAATGACATGTATGATTTGTGAAACCATGTTTCAAATATAATATAAGGGCTTTTTATACTTGGGCGTTCAAGTGTTGAAATACCTCCTGTGCGGCCGTTAACATATATGTGTATATAACCTGAAAGATGGCAGTCTTCGGCTTCAGCCCCCACGCACATAGTGCGGGGGTGTTTGCAAAAAAAGCGCATTTTCACACTTAATCCAACGTCTTGGTCCTGTGAAGGAGGTGATAACGTAGCAAACTAGGCAACCGGACTATAATGCTTTATCACTTCCACTTAGCCATAGGAGTTCGATGGTGGGGCTACTATATAGCCCCTAGGGGCACCGCGCTCTCCGAATTCGGGGCGCTTATGTGCCTGACCGGGAAACGGTCCTTCGTCAAAGCGGAGGAATTCTAAACATTCCGGTGGTCGATCGAGTGGTTGACCAGTCTCTCGCTATATCATGACAGTCAGTTTTCGGCTTTCTCTACTGAGGTGCTCACCAGGCCGAACTGGGGCACAATCGCAGTAGTTCTCCTGGTGCCGCGTTAGCCGATAGAACGGAATGTAAGGCAGCAAAACAAAGGAGCCGGGCAAACCCAACATTTGACCAAAGACATGATTCGGAGCTGATGCATATAAGGCCTAACTCGAGACGCCGAACACTCCCTAAGGTATTCGGTCTTTATGAAAACGGGCAGAACAATGCCCTAAGCCCCTAGTGTCCAGGTACGCGCGAAAACTTATGACGCGGCCGATGCCAAAACGCCAGCCTCCTCCTCGGTTATGGTAAGAAACCGGGGGATGTGTATCAACAAGAGACAGTAAAAAAGATTTACGCAGGGTCTTAATCTGAAAAGAATCCTTGCAACGGGTCCCTACTGCACGTCTGCGCCTGTGTCTCCGTTGTGCCGTATCCTGGACGGGTGTAGCACGTTGTTCATCTGTAAAAGAGAAGAACTTAGTTTGAAAAAAAAAAGATCGTGTGAAAAATGTATTTTTAAAATAAACAGAGTATGATTCAAACAATTAATAAAATTGAGCTTTATTGGCTCTTATTGTACATGTGTGCAGCCCCTTGTAGAGGGGTGGGGGGTTACGCGGCTAGTAAGCCCCTTGTTTATTTATGCCGGACTCGCCTAACCGTGTCCGGGGTCTCAATGGCCTATTTAGGTGCTTCGATCAGCAAGGCCGGATGAATGCGTGGCTGTCAAAGCAGTCTCACGTTCTTCCGTATTCGAGGAACACTCGAAGTTTTCCTTTTAATGAGATGATGCCACGTGGACCGGGCATTTTAAGTGTAAGAGATGCATAATGCGGTATTGCGTTAAAGCGGGCGAAAGCTTCGCGTCCCAATAGTGCTTGGTAGCTACTTTTAAATGGGGCGATGTGGAAGACTAACTTTTCGCGACGGAAGTTGTCGGATGAGCCGAACACAACTTCTAGTAGTAGACAGCCCGTACAATGGGCATATGGGCCTGGCATCACTCCTTTAAAGGAAGTGTTGCTATGGCGAATTTTGGTTGGGTCTATCCCCATTTTGCGGATTGTGTCCTGGTATAACAGGTTTAGATCACTGCCGCCGTCCATTAGGACTTGTGTAAATTGCAGTCCGTCGATTATAGGATCTAATATCAAAGCAGTCCATCCTGCGTTCTGGATACTTCCGGAGTAGTCCTGATGGTCGAAGGTGATTGGTTTTGACAACCAGTGTTGGGACTCCGTTGGGGTAGACCGTGCGGCGCGTAATTTAGTGGGTGCCGCTCTATTTTTCCCTGTTACCACTTGAAGTGAATTTACTGTTTTGACCTCTTGTGGGAAATTCTTTTGTTTTCTGGTGCTCTACTTGTGGGGTTCGTCATCGTCCTCACTTGGTGTGTCGAGCCCCTTGTGTTCGGCGTTAAGTCGGCCGGACTGCTTGAAAACCCAACAATCTCTGTGGGTATGGTTTGCAGGCTTCCCGGGGGTACTCTGGATTTGGCATATCATGTCCAAGATTTTGTTTAGGTTGGATAGCTCATCACTGTTGTCCTTGAGAGGCAGTGTTTTGTTGTTCTGCCGAGAGCTTTGGAACCCGGCGTTGACTGCCGTGCTCTTTGGGCCATTTTCCTTAGTCCGGTGCTGGTCCTTTCTACGTCGTGGTTTCCCATTTTCATCCCTAACCTCGGATGTACTTGGGTCGCTAGTGCTGCATCTTGCCAGCCAGCTATCCTCTCCCGCGCAAAAGTGGGTCATGAGGCTGGTTAGTGCGGCCATTGTTCTTGGCTTTTCCTAGCCGAGGTGTCTGGCGAGCCATTCGTCTCAGACATTATGTTTGAAGGCTGCTAATGCTTCGGCGTCCGGACAGTCGACTATTTGGTTCTTTTTGGTGAGGAACCTGTTCCAGAATTTGCGGGCTGACTCTCCGGGCTGTTGAGTTATGTGACTTAAATCGTCTGCATCCAGAGGGCGGACATAAGTCCCCTGAAAATTTGCCCGAAATGCATCCTCGAGCTCTTCCCAACTTCCAATGGTATTTTCTGGGAGGCTTTTGATCCAATGCCGGGCTGGCCCTTTGAGATTGAGGGGTAAGTATTTTATGGCGTGGAGGTCATCTCCTCTAGCCATATGTATGTGCAGGATGTAATCCTCAATCCAGACTCTGGGGTCTGTTGTTCCGTCGTATGCCTCTATATTTACGGGCTTGAATCCTGCTGGAAATTCATAATCTAGCACCTCATCGGTGAAACATAGGGGGTATGCGGCGCCCCTGTATTTGGGTGTGCCGTGATTTTCGAATACTCGACGTGTTGTGTTGCTTTCTGGAGCTTGCTTTCTTGGCCCATAAATGGATCTGACCGGGCCATCCTTTTTGCGAGGATCCTTATGTGGATCACGTGCCGGCTTGTGTGCGGTGTCGCTTGCCGCTCTTTGTTTGTCATGTGATCGTCTATCCGACCGGGTGGCCTCTTTGTTTTTTGATTGTGGGGGCTCTACGGCCTCCTTGTCAAATTCGGGCAACAGTTTGCGCTTCGGGTAGCTCTTTGCTTGGTGACTATCACCGTATTTGTCTGCGGTCTTGAGTACTTTGCTCCATCTCATTCTGAGTACGTCTTCCGTTGTTTTGAGCTTCCGCTTCTGCTTCTTCAGACTTTGTGCCGTGGCGACGAGCCTTTTGTGGAGGTTCTTCTGCTCCGACGATGTGTCCGGCGTGAGATCATCCGGACTGTTGTTTTCGTCGGGGATGGGTTGCTTGTCCAATTCATCCTATTCGGATGGTTGCTTGGGGGTATGTTTGTTGTCCACTGGTTCTCCCTGCTCTATGGTTGGGTCGTTGTCGAGGCGGGACTTTGGGTGGCGCTTGCGTCACCGTTTCGGCTGTTTTCGGGGGAATTATCCTTCGCGGCGTCCCGTTGTTCCTCGTTATCGCTTCCTTTAGGTGTATCCACCATATATACATCGTGAGTTGAGGTGGCTTTCCAGTGCCTGTGGGTGCTGGTTCTTGGTCGTCTCCGGCATCGTCGTCCATACCGTCGATATCTTCGGAGTCGAAGTCTAGCGTGTTGGTTAAGTCGTCGACAGTGGCTACAAAGTGGGTGGTGGGTGGGCTTTGAATTTCTTCATCGTCCGAATCCCAAACGTCCTGACCGTAATCCAGCCAGGGCTCTCCTGATAAAGAGAGATACTTTAGCGAATTCAGGATGTCGCCAAAAGGCGAGTGCTGAAAGATGTCCGCAGCGGTGAACTCCATGATCGGCGCCCGATCGGATTCGATTGGTAGGGGCGCGGGAGGTTCGGAGTCTGGCGAGGAGTCCGGCACCTCGGAGTCACGAGCTTCACAAGGGACAGGGTCGGTATTCGGCTCCATCGCCGTAGAGGTAGCAGCCCCCGATGCGGTGTCTAGCCACCCATCCTCGATCGGCGCAGTCGGCTCCGAGTTAAGGGTCGGAGCGGACTCTCGTGCGGCCTCCAGGGCACTGTCCGGCAGCAGAGCTAAATCATGCCCATCGTGACAGTGCGGCGCGCTCGGCTGTGGCTCGAATCCGTCGAAGATCAAGTCTCCGCGGATGTCAGCCGTATAGTTCAAACTTCCAAATCTGACCTGATGGCCAGGGGCGTAGCTTTCGATCTGCTCCAGATGGCCAAGCGAATTGGCCCGCAGTGCAAAGCCGTCGAATACAAAGATCTGTCTGGGGAGAAAAGTCTCACCCTGGACCGCGTTGTTGTTGATGATCGAAGGAGCCATCGGGCCTATGGGCGACGACACAGAGGAACTCTCAATGAAAGCACCAATGTCGGTGTCAAAACCGGCGGATCTCGGGTAGGGGGTCCCGAACTGTGCGTCTAGGCGGATGGTAACAGGAGACAAGGGACACGATGTTTTTACCCAGGTTCGGGCCCTCTCGGTGGAGGTAAAACCCTACTCCTGCTTGATTGATATTGATGATATGGGTAGTACAAGAGTAGATCTACCACGAGATTAAGGAGGCTAAACCCTAGAAGCTAGCCTATGGTATGATTGTTGTTCGTCCTACGGACTAAAACCCTTCGGTTTATATAGACACTAGAGAGGGCTAGGGTTACACAGAGTCAGTTACTATGGTAGGAGATCTACATATCCGTATTGCCAAGCTTGCCTTCCACGCCAAGGAAAGTCCCATCCGGACACGGGACGAAGTCTTCAATCTTGTATCTTCATAGTCTTGGAGTCCGGCCAATGATGATAGTTCAGCTATCCGGACACCCCCTAGTCCAGGACTCCCTTAGGGCCATCAAGCCTTGCAGCGATGACACAGAGGAACTCTCAATGAAAGCACCAATGTCGGTGTCAAAACCGGCGGATCTCGGGTAGGGGGTCCCGATCTGTGCGTCTTAGGCTATTGGTAACAGGATGCAAGGGACACAATATTTACTCAGGTTCGGGCCCTCTCGATGGAGGTAAAACCCTACTTCCTACTTGATTAATATTGATGATATGAGTAATACAAGAGTATATCTACCACGAGATCGTAGAGTCTAAACCCTAGGAGCTAGCCTATGATGATTATGATTGTGATTGTGATCGTCCTTCTAAGGACCAACCTCTCCGGTTTATATAGACACCGAAGAGGGCTAGGGTTTACCTGGAGTCGGTTACAAGGAAGGAAATATAATATCTGGATCACCAAGCTTGTCTTCCACGCAAAGGAGAGTCCCATCCAGACACGGGACGGAGTCTTGAGTCTTGTATCTTCACGCTCCATCAGTCCGTACAAAGTATACAGTCCGGCTATCCGGATACCCCCTAATCCAGGACTCCCTCAGGTCTTCTTCCCCATTGCATCTCCCTTGAGCATGTGTTCTTCCCCCATTGTTGACCTTCTTAGAGCTTGCTATCTCTCAATCCCTCCGATGATTCTTGCTAGTTCTTGAGGGAAAAGAGAGAGAGAGGAGATCTAGATCCACATTTCCACCAATCACTTACTCCTCTATGTGAGGAGAACCCCTTGGATCTAGATCTTGGTGTTCTTGGTGTTCTCCTTGTTCTTCCTCTCATATTCTTCCATAGATTTTGTTGCTTTGGTGGGATTTGGGAGTGAGGGACTTGACCACTTCGTGTGTTCTTGCCATTGCATTAGTTGCATCGGTTTGAGTTCTCCACGGTGATACGTGGTGGTGAAAAGTTGAGAAGCTTGTTACTCTTGGGTGCTTGGTACCCTAGAGCTTGTTCCTCTTGGTTGTTTGGGCACCCTAGACGGTTGGCGGTGCTTTGGAGCTCAATCATTGTTATGTAAAGCTCCGGTCAAGCGTCGGGGTGTCCAATTAGGTTGTGGAGATTGCCCCGAGCAATTTGTACGGGTTTCGGTGACCGCCCCTAAGGGTTGCCAAAGTGTACGGGTTCGGTGACCGCCCCAAGGGTTGCCATTTGTACGGGTTCTGTGACCGCCCTCAAGGGTCCCTTAGTGGAATCACGGCATCTTGCGTTGTGCAAGGGCGTGAGGAGATTAAGGTGGCCCTAGTGGCTTCTTGGGGAGCATTGTGCCTTCACATGGCTCCAAATGGAGATTAGCATCCGCAAGAGTGTGAACTTCGGGATACATAGTCGTCTCCGTGTGCCTCGGTTATCTCTTACCTGAGCCCTTTACTTATGCACTTTAGTTTGTGATAGCCATAGTGTTTCATGTTATATATTTTGCTATCACTTAGTTCTTTGTCTTGTTTAGCATAAGTTGTTGGTGCACATAGGTAAGCCTAGTTGATTTAGGTTTTGTGCTTGACAAATTAAACGCTAATTTTATTCCGCATTTGTTCAAGCCTAAGCCATAATTATTTTAAAGCGCCTATTCAGCCCCGCCCTCTAGGCGACATCCACGATCTTTCACCCCCGCACCCAAGTGGCACGGCTCGCACCCTCAATTGAAGGGAAGCACCCACACGAGGAGGTGGCCTGTTAGCTAGGAAAGTCGACAATGCACCCAGATTTGCATATCCATCCCGAGGCAGACACCAGTCAAAGAGGTGCGATGCCATCTCAATTTGTGACCCTAGAACCACATGCACATGTGGTGGCCATCCCATCGGGCTTTGGTCGCACAATTGCCCCAATGGTCGTTGGTCGCCATGTGACTTCAACGCAAAGAGAGGACAAGAGAGGAGAGAGTGTTAGAGGAGGGGTTGGGGACTGAACCAATTTTATGGTTTTTATGGTTTCTGATTTCGGTATGGTATGAACTTTTCATACCGATTTTGAACTTTGGTTTTTATGGTATGTACCGAAAAGCCAAACAGTTAACCGAATAAATCGAAGTAAAAAATAAATTTATATTTCTTGAGATGAACAACCACCTTGTACATGAGATCAAATTCCCTGCTAAGCACATAATTTTTCTTGTAACATAGTCATTTTTCTCTTTTTAAAATGCTAAGCACGTCCATAACCATCAATACATGAATCAATGCATGCATATATACTTATATATAGTTATATACTACTCCCTTCGTCCGAAAATACTTGTCATCAAAATGGACAAAAATGGATGTATCTAAAACCAAAATGCATCTAGATACATCACTTTTTATTCATTTTGATGACAAGTATTTCCGGACGGAGGGAGTATTGTGTAAAATAGCATGTGGCCTGAGTCATAAATTTGCAAATTATTATTACATTATTTTCAAATTTGCGTCACTTTGGTTATTATGGTATATACTGAAACCATACCGAAACCGAATCGTATTTTAATTTCATACCGTGTTTATCGAAGTATTAATATAGTTTAAATCGGAAAACCGTGTAAACCGAACCATATAGACCGAATAAACCGAACGTACAAAGTGAAGGCCAGGTGTCGCCTGCGGGAAAACTCGAGGGAGGGGGGGTGATGGTGGGAGTCACCTCGTAATTGTTGGAAGTGGTGCACTAGAATTTTTTGTTGTTCTGAAGTTAGGCCGATATTTACATTATTTTCACTCACACATGTGCAAGACGGCGAGAATGGCACATGTTTGCTGTGCAGTAGTATAATTGCCGTTGAAACGGATGTATCTAGATGCACTTCAATGCTAGATACATAGAGTATTAGTTGTTGGCACGTGTACATGGCGCACAGGAGTCGCGGATCGTACGGCCAGCACCCCATTCTCCCTTATCTGAAGTTCTCCATGGCCATGCTAAGCTATGGTCCGGTCGGTAGCACATGAAATCCACGAGATGGACCCGGCCATTGATCAACTCCACAGAGGGAAATTCCCCTCAAAAAAGAAAAACAAGATTAAAAAAACAATGAGCGAACGAAGGAAGGAGCCAGCGGCCGGTCATAGAGACAGAGGCAGGCACGAGGTGGCCACGAGCCCGCAAGACGCCAAAGGGTGCATATCATTGGCGGCAAGCACAAGGCGGACAGGTGTCGCAGCCGGTGTCGTCCTCACCCTTCCTGCTTGCTATTGCTAACCAAAAGAAAAGAAGGGAAGAGAAGAAGAAGAAAAAAAGTCGGTTCTTTTGCGTTGGTTATCCACGACCCGTTCGTCCCCCCTGCACACACGACGTGGAGCCACGCCGATGATTAGCTCACCCGTACGCCCAGAGGGGCAGATTAGCCATTTGCCCGTTTCGCTTTCACCGCGGTCAGAAATTTGTGCATTTGATTGCACTCGCACGTGTCCACCTGTGTTTGCACTTGTGTTTTGCGTTACAAGGATTAATCCTGGTGTGAATCTAGGCTTGAATGGTTTTAGTTTTGCCCTCGTGAGGCAGAATATAACTACAATCCACTGATGCAAGAAGTTGATTGGTCTTGGTATTTGAAAAGATATGTACGTGATGACGTAAATAAACGAAGTAATCAATTGCCGATTCTGCCCCTCGCGATACTGATCCACCCACCACCTCGCTGCTGACTCGCAAGCGGACAAGCCATGGCACCTATAAATCCACGCCCCGCTCCCTGCATCTGAAAAATTTCAAGCCTCCCTCCCATAAACACCACACCACACAGCATTTCATATGCAGTAGCCATCTTCTCCTCCTCCTCCCCCCGCCTTCCAGCTAGCCACCTAGCTCACTATCACATCATCCAGCAGCCCACACCAACTCATATTGATTCCGTTCCCACCTGCTCGCCATCGCCAGCCATGCCAATGGGCAGCAGCGCCGCCATGCCCGCCCTCCCTCCCGGCTTCCGGTTCCACCCCACCGACGAGGAGCTCATCGTCCACTACCTCCGCAGGCAGGCCGCGTCCATGCCCAGCCCCGTGCCCATCATCGCCGAGGTCAACATCTACAAGTGCAACCCATGGGACCTCCCCGGTACATATATATAGCTAAAACTAATCGACGTCATCCATCGATCAATCAGCTCCAACCCTGCTCTGATTATTAATCTTCTTGTTGATCTCTGCAGGCAAAGCTTTGTTCGGGGAGAATGAGTGGTACTTCTTCAGCCCCCGGGATCGCAAGTACCCCAACGGCGCGCGCCCGAACCGCGCCGCCGGGTCCGGCTACTGGAAGGCCACCGGCACCGACAAGGCCATCCTGTCCACGCCGGCCAACGAGAGCATCGGGGTCAAGAAGGCGCTCGTGTTCTACAGGGGCAAGCCGCCCAAGGGCGTCAAGACCGACTGGATCATGCACGAGTACCGCCTCACCGCAGCCGACAACCGGACCACCAAGCGCAGAGGATCCTCCATGAGGGTGAGGACTTTTTTTTCCTCGCTTATTTATCTATTTATTATCTACTCCTATACTGTATTGTCTTCACTTTGGTAAAAGCAGTTGCTTGTACCATAAGCTACAACTTACTCAACTTAATTGTCTGCATTTGAAATGTTTGTTTTGTGAGTGAATTAATTTTGGGGTTCTCCTTTGTTTTTTGTTGATGCAGCTGGATGACTGGGTGCTGTGTAGGATCCACAAGAAGTGCGGCAACTTGCCCAACTTCTCCTCCTCTGACCAGGAACAGGAGCATGAGCAGGAGAGCTCCACCGTGGAGGACTCGCAGAACAACCACACCGTGTCGTCGCCCAAGTCCGAGGCCTTCGACGGCGACGGCGACGACCACCTCCAGTTGCAGCAGTTCCGCCCCATGGCGATCGCCAAGTCGTGCTCCCTCACCGACCTGCTCAACACCGTCGACTACGCCGCGCTCTCGCACCTCCTCCTCGACGGCGCCGGCGCCTCGTCGTCGGACGCCGGAGCAGACTACCAGCTGCCTCCCGAAAACCCACTCATCTACTCGCAGCCTCCATGGCAACAAACGCTACACTATAATAACAACAACGGCTACGTGAACAACGAGACCATCGACGTGCCTCAGCTACCCGAGGCGCGCGTAGATGACTACGGCATGAATGGCGATAAGTATAACGGCATGAAGAGGAAGAGATCCAGCGGCAGCTTGTACTGCAGCCAGCTGCAGCTCCCAGCGGATCAGTACAGCGGCATGCTGATCCATCCGTTCCTCAGCCAGCAGCTGCACATGTGAAGAACCAGAGAGCTTGGATCGAAGAGATCATCATTGTTCCATTTGAACTTGCTGTAGATCGAGAGGATCCCCCGCTGTGGCAGATAGGCAGGGATCTAGCTAGCTTGCTGTGTCGTGAACGACCGACCGATAAGAACGGACAAATTTCAGAATTCTTGGTGTAGCACAAAGCTGTAAATTACGGGGGTTTATTGTGAAATAAATTAATCCAGTATTATTACAAGATACTCCTATATGTGATGATCATCATATATATGCTAGGCTTCTTAATTAGTTAATTCGAGAACGTAAAACCAACGACGCATCCATTCCATGGTTGACACACGCAGCCAGACTTGTTAATTAACTGCTGGCGTACCCAGCACTAGTTAATTAGCGAGGCTTTGTTGCTAGCGTGTGCGGTCTGAACCCTTCCCTTGTCCACCGTACAATCAGGAGCAATTAAGTAACGCTCGCTCGAATGATCTATACTAGCATTTGTCACCGGAAACCAAAGCCCGAATCAAAGACACAGCATTTAACTAAGGCTCCAGGGCCAATAGAATGGCAAAACGTCAGCTCGCAGGAACCATCCAGGCGTGGATTAAAATTGTCGCAGGCCGGACAGATGCAGAAGGCGGCGGCACACGCCGCTCAACTGCTGCCGAGCTTACTTTAGTTGCCGTGCATGCTGGTATATATCACACGTTGCGAATTATAGATAGGCTCGAAGCTGAATCTTCCATCCTCCTCCATTAGGTTAATTAATTAATTAATTAACAGCGTCTCCCTATTGGAGACAGAGATTTGTTTATGCTTCCGGCCCTTTCGAACCATCGTGTACCCAGCCAAGAAGATAATGCAGAGTAATTAATTGGCTTATTAGCCTTTCCGATCTGGTCTACCTTACGGCTCTACCACCCCATGGTTGGGACTTGGAGCGATCACACCAAAGAAACTTACTAAGGCTGGTCGTAATGGTAGTATCATAGCTAGTATCATGCATGCCAACTAGGCAATTTTGATGAGGTGTCATAGCATTAAATGAAGAAAGAAAGGGTGTAGTATCATATCATGATACCGTATCATATTAAATGCTATGCTACTTTGTGTCATGCATGGCAATAAATATAGTACTACATGATACTAATATATGATACTATGCATTAAGGAGGTAGTATCATACACTAGTATCATATGCATGATACTAGTATATGATACTCCCCATTACAACCAGCCTAATTCGCAGCGGAAGCATCAAGTCCCACATGCTTACGGGGACTTGTTACAGTTACTTATACACTAGTTTAGTCGCCGGATAGCCTAACCGCACGCGCGATTAAAAGGTGACGGTGACTGCTGAGGGTGGTTAAGATAAGAATGGTCCGTCCTAATCAGGCTTCGGCTTAGCGAAGTCATGACGATGATGCCCTAAGCATCGGTTATGATAGATTATCTCTAAGCAGGCATGCATGCATGCTTGCTTGCGAAAAGCTAGTTGAAAAACGTCTGTGGTGTGGGGTTACTAGGATCGTCGTACGTCAAGAGGTTGAAAGGCTTATCCATGAGCTCACATGCATGAGTACGGAGTACATGACATGGGTAGCTGGTCCCCTTTTCTAGAACGATAGCCACTATCGGTAGCCACTAATAATTGGCTACTTAGGGGTAACATAAATTTGGTCTCCGACCTTTATAGAAAAGGAAATTTTTTAACTCAATCTCCCTTGTTTTTCCAAGAACATGAATTCGGTCTTCTAGCTAGTTTGATCCTCTTCATAGAGCACAACCTACATCATGCTAAGAGCAACTTTTTGGCTGTGGACTTGTTACATTTCACCCTTTTTTTAATATACCTTCCATCTCGCTACATTTCGAGAAACTTAGACCAGTGGCACAAGTCGATTTATGATAGGTTTGAAACAAAACTAGGTAGTTGAGGAGGAGACATTTTGTTCGTTGGCTTCAAACTGATACTTACATATTTAGTTTGAGACCTCGGCCGTAGAACAATTGTTCTACGGTAATTTTTTATTAATCAAGTATGGGCATGTTACAACGAGGGGGGTAAAAAGAAAGGAAAGAGAAAAAAATCCCAAAGACTAAGCTAACCAATATCGGCTCCAGGAAACACTATAGGAATTGAAATTAGGCAAAAACTTTAACAAATCTTTAAAGCAAGCAACATGTTTGTCCCTAAGCATGTGACTTAGAAGCTCTAGATTTTCTCTGAAGAAGTGTTTCCAGGAGTCGAGAGAGGGAGTTATGCTCCTGAAGTTCTTTCCATTTCTCTGCAAACAAATATTCCAGCACTCATGTATAAAAATTTCCATTGCAATTGGTTTAGGTAGTCTCTCAATCGTGAGAAGAGCTTTATCATAAACTGAAACCCCTCTATCTCAAAGTGAGATAATGAGTCTCCAACAGTCATTGGCAAAGTTGCAGTCCCAAAAAAAAATGTTGTGGTGTTTCATCAACTTTTTAAGTACATAAAGTGCATCTATAATCATCCATATAGAAGCCTTTCCTTTGAAACAGTTTTGTGGTGTTCGGCCTATCATCCAGTATAAGCCAAGAGACAATTTTATGCTCGTGCCCACTTGGTCCTTTCAAGACTTTACCAAAGAGTCCAACGACCTTCTTGTTTCCTGCGATAGTTGTGTACATGTTCATACATGTGTACCCCTTTGAAGATGACGAAAAATCCAACTAGCCCCCCCCCCCCCTCGCTGCCGCTACATCACTTGGGCTGGCCCAACTAGCTCCCTTTTCATGAGGTTCTAGAACCTTCCTAGTCCGGTTTTTTCTTTTGCCTTTTTCTGGTTTTTTATTTATTTTAATTTTAGTTTTTGTTAGCATTTTCATTTTTAGTTCAAATTCACAATTATTTTATGAAGCCCAGGAATATTTTCCAAATTTGGGATTTATTTTGCAAATTCACGAACATTTTTTGAAATATGAGAACAAATTTAAATTCGTGAAAAAATATTAAATCTAAGAAAAACATCCAAATCCATGGACATTTTTTGTATTCGAGAACATTTTTTTCAAATTCATGAACATGTTTTGAAATTTGTATCATTTTTAAAATCACGAACATTTTTTCTAATCCTGGTCATTTTCTGAAATTTGGGACCATTTTAACAAATTCATTAATATTTCCCAAATTAATGGACATTTTTTTAATTTAAGAACAGTTTTAAATTTTTTAATTTGTTTTTTAAAAAGAAACAAAAGGAAACTTAAAAACAAAGTAATGAGTGCGCGTGGGTCGAGGAGTGCACGTTTGAGTGACTCCTGTCGCCCTACGTGGGGAATAGGAGCTCCCAGACACAAAGTATAGTGATTTTTTTTCTCAGATAATAATAGGCTGTAATGTTAGAGAGAAAGCTAGCTCGGTCTAAAATTTATATGGGCTGAGAACCCTAGGCCCATATAGTTCAGGAGTCATCTATTCGGGAACAGCTTTCCCTCATAAAAAAAGGGAACAGCTCCTGACCAAACATTTCTACCCCTAAAAAAAAGACCAAACATTTCTCACTTCTCATGAAAAAAGACCAAACATTTCTCAAAACAAAAAAGCTCCTGAGCAATCGACTTGGGCTGCTCCATTCTTTCTAACCGTACCCGCTTCACGTTTAGAAAAATGTTCATGATTTCAAAAATGTTCTAAATTTTCAAAAAAAATCGCAATTCAAAAAAATGTACATGAATTTGAAAAGGTTCAAGAAAAAAACAGCTCCTGACCTAGCCTGCCCACTTCTCACACGTCAGTATGGCATATAGGGGAAAAAACAAGTCAGTACGACCATTTCTGAATTGCGATGGAGGTGTTTCCACAATATTAAAATGCAAGTCATGAGCTGTTTGCTGACAGAACATACCAGGAAATTTTGTTAAGACTTGGCCAAGCAGATTCTTAATTCGCAAAAAAAAGGACAAGCAGATTCTTGAGAAGATACATGCATTCGGTCCCTAAATTGGTGGAGTACAGCTCGCTAGCCGTGGCTTGCATCTTCTTCTTCTTTTTCTATCTGACGACATCATGCTGACAGTAGAGAGTATCTTGGATCTCGGATGAGCCAGCTGCCGATCGAGTTCATACAAAATTTCAGACCAATTAATGCTCCACATCAACTCCATTTGGGTAAACAAACTTGGCCGTAGCGGCAGACTAGCTTGCAGTTAAGCAGAAACTCCTCTCTCTCCGTTAATCTACGGAGGCATACGTGGATTTGGAACCGACATTGAATGGTCAGAGAAGGGTGTACCTCTGACATGATTTACAGGAGCATATGCATGCGTAGCTAGCTGGACGTAAGCTAGCTGTAGCACAAGCGCATGTGGCACCGGCCGATCGCTTTCCCTACGACAGTTGGGTCAAGATCGAGAGTTTGAATCGAAGCCCGGCCGGCCGCCAAATCCAGTTCCGCCGGCCAGATAATATGCACCTTGCATCGTGTGCTCTAGCCCTTAGGGCTGGCTGTCAAGCATGCACGCACGTGCTCCTAGCCCCCAGAGCTAGACAATAAATTAATAATCTAAACAGCTGGACACGTATACGTAGTTTCATTCAGTAGTAGTAGTGAGTTTCGACGAGATTCTAGCCGAAGCCGACCGAGGCGGCAAGCTCGCGGCCTAACTAAGAGAGGCTAGAGCTGACCAATTTCGATTGTTCCATGCATGGTATACTTGTGAAGTAGGAGTAGTATGAACAGCCGTCATTCTTCCATGCATGCTGCTGCAGGCTTTGACCGTTCCGTGCCATGAGAATATTTCTTCTTGTAGAGGTCCTATGTTGCTGCTGCAGGCTTGAATCCGTACGGTTAAAAAAGAGGCAGAAATCACATATTTGACCTGAGGCCTAAATCAATTCATAAACTAACCTGCTTTCAAAAAAAATTCACTCTGCTGACCCTTTCATGTGGCGCCCGACAGCTGGGCGCCGCACCCTACTGTGCAGCGCCCATCACTTAGGCGTTGCACATCCTGCCAGCGTGGCAGCCCTGGTCCAGCTGCGGCCCCACACGCGCCTGTGCAACACCGAAGTCTTAGGCGCCGCACTGTGTATATTGCAGCGCCCGTGTCTTAGGCGTTGCACGTTGACTTAGCCCGCATCGGGCCAGACCCTCCCAGGCAGTTCTTCCAGTTGCTCTGTTGTCACAGAGAGCGGCGGCGGCGGCGCCACCTTCGGATCCCCCCCACACCCCCTCTCAGATTTGAAGTTTTGAGCCCTGGATTCGATCTCCAATCCTTCCTAGTACGTAAACTCCTCCGTTCCCTTTCTTTTCCTCCGTAAAATCGTTGCAATTTTAGGGATTTGCCCAAGATTAGGTGGAAACTTAGTTTTGCTTGGATTGGATCTTTCGGTGTTCCAGATTAAGTTTTTTGATGTAATATTGCAATTGGAGATGATAAGTCATCCATCTCAGGACCCATTTCTTGGTCTGACCTTCAAATGTGGAATCCTTTTCTCATCAATGGCAAGCACTTTGAAAACAACTATCAAAATTTTATTTAGTTTTACAAGTATGCAGAGAGCCGACAAGGCAGCAATGCTATTGTTCAAATGTGGTCAAGGCAGGCTTTCGGTGTTTCAGAATGAGCACACATTCATTGCAACCAAAAGAAATGGTAGTCATATCCGGTAGTATATGATTCTTGTTGTGATGGAGGATGTGTAGTCATATCCGGTAGTATATGATTCTTGTTAGTTAAACCTAGATTGTTTATTTTTTTAGATATATATGAGATGCCTAGTTTTGTAGATAATTATGAGATGTTGAGTTTTGTAGCTATATGTGAGATGTTGAGTTTTTTTAGATATATATTAGATGTTGAGTGTTTTCCGATATTTGAGATGAACTCATGTATGTTTATTGTTTGAAATTGTAAGGATGGTTTGGCTTCTGGACGATGTCTACGACGTGCAACACCGGTCCTACATGATGCGCGAGAAGGATAAGGTAATAATGAGTACTCTAAATCTTTTGCAAATTTGCCTTTAGTTGAAATTTACATGTCCTAAGATTTGTCATTCTTTTTTTTGCAGTAGCTTGAACCTCTGAAGATTCGGTATCACGGGGTCTCTGGTCCTGCCATGCCTTACGACGAGAGGTACACACCGTACATCAAGCAGGCAGGACTACTCCCGTGGATGCTGTTGGTCAGCCGGTCCACGCCGAATCTGAACGCTCCACTGGTGTCTGCTCTTGTTGATCGATGGAGGCCGGAGACGCACAGTTTCCATGTTTGGACTGGGGAGATGACCGTGACGCTCGAGGATGTCGCGTTGATCACCGGTCTTGCTATCAACGGGAGGCCTCTCTGTATGAGCACCGATTCTGATGGGTGGCGCGAGCAGATGATTGCTCTAATCGGTATGGCTCCTACCGAGGCTGAGGCTGATGTAGAGGAGGGAGAAGAGAAGAAGAAGAGGGAAAGGAAAGCAGCTGAAGCTGCTTTCACGTGGATTCAAAATAACTTTGCGACGTGCCCTCCGGATGCCACTGATGATGTGATCCAGACACATGCTCGTGTGTATATGTGGTACGTTGTGTAGAGGACTTTGTTTCCTGACTCCACTGGCAAGAACGCTCCATGGATGTGGCTGAAGGCGTTGACCGTCTTTGATAGCAAATGGAGCTGGGGTTCAGCGACTCTTGCCTACTTGTACCGACAGGTAGTTGGTCTGTTTTGTGATCAACTCATTTCTTCATTAGCAATGCAAGCTTGCTGTCAAGTTAACATTGTTTTTTTCTTTCATATGTAGCTGGACGATGCATGTTGCAGGATCACAGATAGTGCAGGCATTGGTGGTAATCTGCTTCTACTTTCTGTATGGAGCTGGGAGCGTCTGCCTGTTGGACGCCCGAAGAGCGTCAGGTTTGATCCTTGGTATGCAGATGAACATGACGAATTACGGCGCCCCACGTGGGCTTACAAGTGGGATATCGTTTCCGAGATGACAAACGATGTCAATCTCATGTACCAAAAGTACATTGCCGAGTTGGACACGATTACGCCTGAGCAGGTAAGGAGGTCATTACTTCAGTCCTCAAATTTGCATTGTCCTTTCTCATGCTTGCTTGAAACATAGTCATCAAATTTTCATTGTTGCCCTGTTTCATAGGTGGAATGGCAACCATATGGCGCGGGTGAGAGCTTGGGGTACACCGAGGAGTTCCGCCTCAACCCGATGTGCTTGCGGGATAAGGATCTCTGGCTTATGCGGTGCCCATTGATATGCAACTGGGCGGTTGAGTTTCATTTGCCGCATCGCGTTTATCGTCAGTTTGGTCTGTTCCAACCTCACCCGCCGGAGTGGGTGGACACGGACAAAGCACTTCATAGGTAAGAGAGCATGTCTGCGTATTGTCTAAGCATCGAGACTCCTTTTATTGTGCTAATGCTTGGTTTTATACCACGCAGGTTAGACAGGAGAAGGCAGCGGAAGATAAAGGACTGGGCCAAGCATCATGCTTCGTATGTTACCCGCTTCCAGCTTTCTGTGGAGCAAGCTCGTAGCACTGCACGCGCCCCGCTTCGTGAGCACAACCAACAAGCTTTTGATAACTACGTACGATGGTTTATTGGAACTACTCGAGTTGAGATATTGCCGCCGGCATATAATGAGGATATTCTTGAAGAACCAGTAAACTATGAGGATCTAGCAAAGGGGAAGTACAACAGAGATGTCAGGAAAGGGCAAGGAGTGCCTGCTGTTCCGGTGATTAACTATGTGGTAAAGTGTTCCGTTCTTTACTTTCCCATTGACCGTATTACACATGTTTGAATGGCTAACACATTCATTCTTTCTCATCCTTAGCGCACCGAGATCAAGAAAGCAGCTGATGAGAGCCAGTCTATTCTGGAGAAGACACCGGTTGGAACTGGCAATGATGATGGTTCACTACGAGCATTCCTCAAGGTACATATCGCATTCACTATGAGAGCCAGTCTATGTTGCGAAGTTTGATATGTTACACACTTGTTCATGTTACAGCGTCAGGCCAAGAAGTTAAGGCGGTTATCGAACTTACTCGGTTGCCATGATCCTGAATATGAATCACCATCTGCCTCTAGGTCTGGTACACCATCAGACCCCGCATATCACCATGAGGGGGACGATGTGAGTTCCTCCTATTCTTATATGGATGATGAGGGTGCGCTCACCCAAGAGGTATGACTAAGCCTTTAGATGTGATTCTCACTTGATTACGACACCGGCCTTGACCATATTGTTTCGTTCTGTGATAGGGCCATGAGCTTGATGATGACATGTTATTGGCGGACGCTCAAGCTCGGTCCGCATATGTGTTCAAGCCTAGGCAGCCCAGACGCCGGTACACGCCCAACGACTATGACAACAGAGGCAACCCAAAGGTGGTCGTAGGGACCTCGCGGATGGCTAGCTTGGATGATGAGGCGGAGGAGGAGGCGGAGGCAGAGCCGCAGGCGGAGGAGGAAGTGCATGAAGAGGAGCCTCGTGCTCCTAAGAAGAAGAAGATTACCTGCAGGCGTGGCACCAGGAACACGCGTGGAAGGCATTAGTGCTTTGTGTTAGGTTGATGAACTTGTGAGGTTATGTTATATGATGAACTTGTGAACTTGTGAGGTTGATTAACTTGTGAGGTTATGTTATGGTAGTTGTGTTTGCAAACTTGAATTGTCTTAAATGATGTGATGTTCAAGTTATTAGTTCTCTTTGCTTATAGCATCACTGCACACCACCCAAAATGGCATCTGTTTCTGCAGTTTTGCTTATAGCAACACTGCAGCGCCCAACATTTAGGCGCTGCACTGTACTGTGTGGCGCCCAACTGTTAGGCGCTGCACTGTACAGTGCAGCGCCCTACCCTTAGGCGCTGCACTACTGCCATGGCTATCCAGAAAGCCAACAGTTACTCCCATGGCTACTCCTACTACATCCATAATACTTACAATGACTACAGCATCACAGCAATATGAACAAACACAAATTTTATGCCGACGATGTTCATAACTTAAGATAATTCAAACATTAGTACGACATGGTTCACGACACATTCATTACAAATGACAAATGGCAGCTTGCCCTAGAAGATAGTTCACCAACATCTCACATGCCCTCACAACTTCATGACACATTCATTAGAAGATAGTTGACGAGGAGTGCACCGAAGCGAAGTCCCTACTGAGTAGAGCGAGGCCATTTCCCCTTCTTGTCACGTGCCGAGTCCTCCTCTTGCGCCTCGCGAGCCTTTGCAAGCTTTCTTGCCCTCTCCTCCTCACGAGCAAGTTTCGCTTGGCGTGCCCTCTCCTCCTCTCGTTTCTTCCGCTCCATCCTCTCCTTCTGACGACGCTCTTCCTCCAAACCCCTTCGAAACGATTCTTCGAACCTCCGTTGCCGCCTAAGACAATCTGCGTATTGGTCCTCTTTCACATCTTCTGGCACTTCAAGATCTATCCACGTGAAGTACTTGCATAGAGGAGGCAGTGACTGCATAAAAATTTGTTGTTAGTGTTGACACACATTTCAGAGTAACATTTTACTTCTCGAGCTTACCGGTGGTTGGTCATAGGCGTTAGTTGGAAGTGCACGATCATAAGCATAGTTCGGGCATACAAAATATCTCCGCCCTTCCGTCCATGATTTCTTTCGGTAGGTGGACACCTTCACCTTGCAAACATCTGCACACCAACATTGCGGGATGTTGACATCTTTCTCCTTCACCTTGTCCAAAGATGCGTCCTCCCACTTGTTCGGCATGTCTTCTTGGTTAGCACACGGTGGCCTCGTCATGGAACCGGATGAAGCCATGCCTACAAAACAGAGAATTATTGGTCAACCCTAACCCCCACTTAACAATGAACACAACCCTAAGACCAACATAACCCTAACACCAACATCAAACACACATAACCCTAACCCTAGCATACTATGAAAGCCTAACCATACCAAATTAGCAAAGAAACAAAAATTTCCAAATCCTATCAAAAACTAGGGTTTCCCCCACACTAGCAAGATCTGAGCAAATGTGACAATTCCTATGGATGAAAACGAGGGGATCGGAGGAGATTACCTTAAGGGAGGGGATTGGCTTCGAAATCCACGGTCAAATACTCCGGATCTGAGAAGGATTTGAGAGGGGGAGAGAGGAGGGCAGAGGGGAGGCACTGAGCTTCGGGTTTGTGTTGAGGGTGGGGGTGTGTGGGGTGAGGATGGGTGGGAGGGAGTTGGTGCAGCCTAATAAATGTCCAGATGTGCAGCGCCCAAGGGAAAGGCGCCACACTACACAGTGCAGCGCCTTGCCCTTAGGCGCTGCACACCTGGACATGCCAGTCCAGAGAGCACCAGGAGCGTTCCAGTAGCTTTACCACCCCGAAAACTGCTAAGTCATTGTGCAGCGCCCAAAGACTAGGCGCTGCACCTAACCGTGCCGCGCCCAACGCCAAGGCGCTGCACTGTGTAGTGTGGCGCCCTGACCTTCGGCGCTGCACACGGACTTAGCAGTTTTTGGGGGTGCAAAACCACTGGAATGGTCCTGATGCTCTCTGGACTGGCATGTCCATGTGTGCAGCGCCTAAGGGCAAGGCGCTGCATTGTGTAGTGTGGCGCCTTGACCTTAGGCGCTGCACGCCTGGACATGCCAGTCCAGAGAGCACCAGGAGCGTTCCAGTAGCTTTTCCACCCAAAAACTGCTAAGTCCGTGTGCAGCGCCTACCCGTTGGGCGCCACACTACACAGTGCAGCGCCTTGCCCTTCGGCGCTGCACTAACTGATGTTTTCAAATAGCTACTGTTTTTTTTGTTTTGTGATTCATAAAGATGCCACATAATCACATCCAAAACACAGAAATACTAGTCCAAATCACATACTCATACACACATAGCACATATACTTGTCCAAATCACATAGGGTCTCACATAGTCATACACGGAAATATTAGTCCCCTCACATAGTCATACACACATAGTCATACACACATAGGGTCTCCATGTAGTTTCTTCTTCTTCCTCTCTTCTTCTTCTTATTCTTCTCCCTCCTCGCACCACCAAGGGGTCTCACCTTCCCCCTCCGTGTCCTCCACCCCCTTCATTGTTTCCATACCTACGAAAATGGCAATATAATAGTTAGTCACACAATACAAAATGACAACACAAGCATTGAGACAAAAGAACAAGATCATAGTAAGACACATACGGCAATGGTCCATTGAGCCAAGAGAACATTCCTCCACTACGGCCGCCGCCAAGGCCAAGATCACCACCACGGCCTCCACCAGCACCACGGCCTACACCACCACCATCGCGGCCTCTACCACCACCACCACGGCCTCTACCACCACCACCACCACGGCCTCTACCAGCACCACGGCCAAGACCATCAGCACGACCTCTACCACCACCACGGCCAGAACCATCACCACGGCCAAGACCTTCACCACGGCCAAGACCTTCACCACGGCCTCTACCACCACCACGACCTCTTCTAAGACCAAGTTGACTCCCTCTTTGTTGCCTAGTTCCTCGTTGACTTGTTTGATTTGAGTGGTTTGGCACTCCACCACTTGTTTGACTTGGTTGGCTACCCCTTGGTTCACTTGGTTGGCTATCATTTGCTTGGCTTGTGCTTGAACCATTTTTCTTTGATCTCTTTCTTGGTTTGGGAAAAGTTCTTGTGTTGTGTCCCCCATTACTGCAGCCCCCACAACGGGATTCCTCACGAGGCTCTTGGAATTGGCCGGTGCCGTATTCTCCACTGCCACCACGGCCCCATCCGTCCATGTCACCTCTAAGACGCTTAGTCTTACGTCTTCCCCGGCTAACGACCTTCAATTCCGGGTCCGGCCATAGTTGAACTCCATGATACTCCGGCCATTGTGATTGGTCCAAGTATGGCTGGAACCGTGGAGTCCATGTCTTCTTTACCGTCATGATTGAGAACTCGGACGCCCTCACGGTTAGAGGGTGATTGACGTCCACATTCCTAACCCGGGATGCGTTTAACAAGTGCGAGCATGGGAGATGAAGCAAAGACGGCCTCATGCAGCTGCAATCACACCGTGTTAGGGAGACCTTGAAAGCCCGGCCTCCGTGTTGGCGGCCATCATTTGTGGTTCCTCCGGGCTCTTTCACCTCATACTTCCACTCGTTGTCATCATATAGAACAGCTTCTTCGGAGTCTACCTTTCGTGATTGAAATTCCAACCATTCTTCAACCTTTGGTGGGAAATTGTACTTGTGCTTATCCTTGTTCTCACCAGCAATCTGCTTATCAGTCTCCATTGAGTGCTTCAAAAAGTATTCATTCATCTTGTCAAATGTGTATTGAACTATTGCCGTCACGGGTAATGCACGTACACCCTTGAGCACCTTATTGAAGCATTCTGCCATATTGCTTATCATTTGACCGTACCTCCGGCCATCTTCATCGAAAGCACGTGCCCACATATTCCTTTCGGCAATGTTCTTATTGAGAAACTCCTGACCGCCGGGGTCAAGTTTCTTGTGTCTGAGCAATGCATTGAACAATGTGGAAAACCGCTTGTTGGTGAAAGCGAGACAACAATCCTGAAGATCATCGGCCAACTCCTTGATACCACATGCCCTATAGAAGTTTGCACAAAAGTGCCTCATGCACCATCGATGATGCAACTTTCTATGTCCGGGAATGTCAATCACCACCGCATTTAGAATTCCAGCATGGCGATCCGATATGACACAAATTTCCCTTTCAGCCGGTAATACCCTTGTTCTTAGTTGACGCAAGAACCACTCCCAGTTATCATTGTTCTCCACCTCAACCAAAGCGAAAGCCAAAGGCAACACCCGGTTATTGGCATCACTTGCTATTGCAACCAATAAAGTGCCCTTGTATTGTCCGGTCAAGAACGTGCCATCAATGGCGATGACGGGCCGACAATGCTCAAAAGCCCTCACGCATTGCTCAAAGGCCCAAAATGCACGGCCAAATACTCAGACGGTCCTCCCGTTATGAATCAAAGTTTGGTGCCCATGAGGCTCAACCACGTGAACCATGCCTGGGTTTGTGGCGGCCATAGTTAACAACAACCTAGGGAGTCGGTTGTATGCTTCCTCCCAATTGCCATACAACATCTTGAATGCGGCTTGCTTCGCCTTCCATGCCTTGCCGTACTTCACCTTGTAATGAAAGATGGCTTTCACAAGGTCAATGACACTCTTGATGCTCATTATTGGAAGTGTGGATATTTGGTTGGACAGCCTGTAAGCAATGAACTCGGACGTGAGTTGTCTGTGTTGTTGGTGCACAAGATTGCCATCTGCATTCTTGTGCCGGCACATGTGAGTTGGTAGACAACTCACTATGCGCCAAGTGGGACCTCCTTTCCATGGCCTTGCACGCACAATCCATGGACATGTTGGCACTTCACATTTGACCGTGTAACGCACATTAACATCCGAGTTGGCCACTTTATGTGGACGATAATGTGTAACCGAGTAGTTATCGAGCCACATCTTCAATTTCAAGAAGGATTGAAACTCACAACCGGGATATATCCCGTTCTTGCCGTCTTCCAAATCACGGTGAGAACTTGGCCTAGCTCCAAGAGATATGCATTTGCCACCATCCACAACGGCTTCATCCGCGAGACTAAGATCCTTGAACAATGGTGTCTTGTGATCCCGCCCGAATACCTTCTTGAATGCTTCAGCCTCCTTCGGCGTGAACCCCTCCTCATCAACTTCTTCATCGGGACCATCGTCATCCGAGTCCGATGCATATGCACGGGAAAAAGGGATGGATTGGTCCATTGTCTCTTGCACATGATATTGGTCGAGATCACCCACATTGTTGTCATGGAGGTCAACTTCGTTGTCATCCTCCTCATACTCATCATTCTCCTCTTCAAAACCTTCATTTTGGTTGTTTGGAGTCGGGCTCAATGTTGGCCAATCTTGTTGCGTGAATTGAGGTTCACTCATTTGATCTTGGTTCATGGGTGGGGGAGTGCTAGCAACCAACGGGGAGGGGTTCCGGTTTAAGTCTAAATTCAAAGTAGACTCAACCTTCTTGGAGACAAATAGCTCAAGAGCCTTGTCTAGAGATTCGGCAACCGTCTCCTTGTATGCAACCCAACGTTGCTCGGAGTTCACACGCATTGTCTTTCAACGGATGTGCATTCCAAAACCAACATTATGCCTTCCCTCGAACTCAACAACGTCACTTGGGTCCATCCAATTCAAATCTTTCCTCACTTGTTCCAAAAGCTCCGCATAGCTAGGACTACTCTCAAACACCATGTCAAGCTCATTCGGGTCCGTCTCAACATTGCCTTCCAAAAAGGCCTCTCTATCCACATGATGAACATAAACACATGTTCTCCCCATCCCTACAATAATCAAAAACACACATATATCAAGTAAATACTTAAGAAAAATATGTGCACACATATGCCCTAACATATAAAACAACCATAACCATAGCATAACCCTAACACCAACATCAAACACACATAACCCTAACCCTAGCATACTATGGAAGCTTAACCAACCCAAGTTAGCAAAGAAACATAACATCATTCAACACAAATTTGCAAATCCAAGTCAAAACTAGGGTTTCCCCCAAACTAGCAAGATTTGAGCAAATGTGACAATTCCTATGGATGAAAACGAGGGGATAGGAGGAGATTACCTTAAGGGAGGGGTTGGCTTCGAAATCCACGGTCAAATACTCCGGATTTGCAAGATTTGAGAAGGATTTGAGAGGGGGGAGAGGGGAAGAGAGGAGGGCCGCAAGCCTTAGGGTTTGGGTGGGGTGGGGGTGTGTGGGGTGGGGGTGGGAGGGGAGAGAGGGTGGGGCCAGCCCAAGTGGAACACAGACTGTGCAGCGCCCACGAGCTAGGCGCTGCACATTACATGTGTAGCGCCTAAGACTTCGGCGCTGCACAGGTGCGTGTGGGGCCGCAGCTGGACCAGGGCTGCCACGCTGGCAGGATGTGCAACGCCTAAGTGATGGGCGCTGCACATTAGGGTGCGGCGCCCAGCTGTCGGGCGCCACACGAAAGGGTCAGCAGAGTGAATTTTTTTTTGAAAGCAGGTCAGTTTGTGAATTGATTTAGGCCTCAGGTCAAATATGTGATTTCTGCCTAAAAAAGATAACAAAAAAAGTCCTACCTTGGCCAACTAAATTGACATGGTCATGAGCTGAACAAGACATATTGCAACTTGCAAGAACGAGCCTACCTGGCTTGATAGCTGCATGCATGCCCACACAACAAATATTACTAGCACCACTCATGCTGATGCTAAGCTTAATGTTAGGCTGATATGAATGCTAGCTACTCCAGCTTCAATGTGTGTACATGCATGCGAACTGATGTGCGCTGCACTATTTTATTTTATTTTATTTTATTTTTGTCAAAAGAGATGGCAATTACCAAGAAACCGGAGCAAAGCACGCTTGAATCTACACTCATCAACAATTAACAAATCCAAACTGGGTTGTTTATCATATATGCTGCGAAATTTCACATTATCATTGAGCTAAGCTAGCCTAACTGCATGCAAAGACCTGACCAAACATGCATACACCTAGTCTCTCATGCATGGTCATCAAAGAACACACACAAACCCTACATGTTTCTTCAAATCAGCCTATCCGCTATATACAGAAACCGGACATAGGAGAAAAGTAAAGGGAATACTAGTTTCTTTTGTCAAAATATCTAGGTGAGAGAACAGTCCGTGATTTGGATTTGTATCTTTCTCAGCAACGCTACAAGAAAAGCTAGAGAAGAAAGTCAAGTGGCCTACCAGACAAGCCTCCCGCCGTCAGTTTTAATTGGCAGCAGCCCCCCCACACTTCCCGGTAGCTGTCAAGATATAGCGAATTAAAGCTGCAGAAGGGAATTAATCGCTGAAATTAATGCCCCTGATCACACCTAAATCTGATGTGTGATGTGGGGCGATTAATGAAACCGAGTGAAGAGTTCCTTCCTAGGCAAGGTTTAGGTGGACCTGGCCCCTCCCAAGCCACGGAAAAGGTCGCTGAAAGCATTATAAAAGTTGGCCTCTTGCGCGCTCTCCATCCCCTTCCCTATTCCCATTCATCCGTCTGCACCGAGCCTTGCTTTCTTGTGAGCCCAAGCAAGCCCTCTTCTTCTTCCTTCCTACCGATCTATCACTCCTAGCCGGCTACTGATTTCCTTGACTTGATTGAGAGAGCGAGCATGGTGGAGAGCATAGCAGCAACGCCGTCGGAGGAGCAAGGCCGAGGCGGCGGCCTGTCGCTGCCTCCGGGGTTCAGGTTCCACCCCACCGACGAGGAGATCATCACGAGCTACCTCCTGCGCAAGTTCCTCGACCCTAGCTTCGTGTCCCGCGCCGTCGGCGAGGTCGACCTCAACAGCTGCGAGCCACGAGATCTCCCAGGTAACAATTCGCTCCCTTCATCGTCTTCTTCTTTTTCCATGCATATTTACAGCAGGCTAGCTGCTGATGTTGTTTGATATGGAATTGAAGGCAAGGCCAACATGGGGGAGAAGGAGTGGTACTTCTTTGTGCACAAGGACCTCAAGTACCCCACCGGGAGCCGAGCCAACCGCGCCACCAAGGAGGGCTACTGGAAGGCCACCGGCAAGGACAGGGAGATCTTCAAGCCCCGCGCCCGCGAGCTGGTTGGGATGAAGAAGACGTTGGTGTTCTACACGGGCCGAGCGCCCCGGGGCGCCAAGTCTGAATGGGTCATGCACGAGTTCCGCCTCGAAGGCAAGTCCAGAGGCCAAACCATGAACAATCCCAAGGTGAGCCTCTCCAACATTCCATTCTAATTATGCCTCTCTCTAGACTCTACTCGATCGGAGCGTGAATTGATTGGGAATTTTTTCGTCTGTGCTTTTGAACGGTCAGGACGAATGGGTGGTGTGCAAGGTGTTCAACAAGAAGGGGGAGGTCAAGGCGACGAGGGCTGCCGACGTGGACGCCGAGTACTCTGCCGTGACGACGCCGAACGCCAGCTCGGTCGTCGACGCCGGCGAGGGCGCCGGAGACTTCACCGACTCCATGTTCACTATCGACCCGCTCTGCTACATCCCCAACTCCGACGAGTACACAAGCAACCAGCTGCCGACCAAGACCACCGCCACCACCACCAACAGTGCCCCGCCGCCGTACAACGCGGACTACTACTACCCCTCCGTTCCTACTACAGCTGGAAGCTTCAATCTCATGTCCAACTACAGCTTGACCAACGTCCCAAGCAACGCGCAAACGTCCACCGCCATGGCCAGCTCAGTCCCGGCAATAAGCGGCTCCTCCTGGCAGCACATGCTTATGAATACGGCGCCGCATGGGATGATGTCAAGAAGAAGCTACGACGTTAACCTCCATGAGCAGCAGGCGATCATGATGAGAGCCCTAGAAGGGGTCGTTGGCGCCCAAAACTTCGGTGAGCCGGCAAAGGGTCTGCAGACGCCGAGCTCCAGGGTGACCGCCGGCAGTGTTCTGCCTCAGCAGGGCAAGCTTGGGAGCTACGACGACGGTGAACTTCCCTATGGGAATTATGATCTTGCTTCTGCCGCTATGACTGGACGCCCAGCTGCTGCTAATAATCTTGGTGCTAGGTTCTACTGATCGAATGTTCGTTGATTGTAGTAATTTTGTTGGTTGCTTCATTGATTAGATCGATGTTGATTATATATGGACCATGGAGAGAGATTACAGTTGCATTAGTTTGTTTTAGGATTTTGTAAAAAGGACATTATATTGTTTGTTGTGAGTTAAATATGTTGCTTCTTCATTGAGCTGATGTTGTCGCATGGCACATAATTTCAGTTTCGCTAATTCTCGGTCGCCTAATTTTTTGTGGGGATCTTTGAGTAACGGGTAATATAAGCATAACTCAGGTGGAGATCCTTTGCCTAAAATATAGGAGTAGTTAACCATATGAATATAGTAGTATCTGAAGAACAGAAGAAGTCTGCTAACAATTCTTGGTAAGTTATATATGAGGACTGAAGTGGTCCGGAAATGAGGATGGTTGGATGTTGGTCCAAATTACGACTTCGAGAAATAGACAACAAAATTTCAGACAACTTATGGTTTTGCAAACTCTTTCTTTAGGCTTTGTATATAAATGTGGCGTTTGTATGTGGCTCTTCTTCATTGTTAATGATACAATAAGGACCTCGGTCGTTTCTATACAGGCTGTTTTTGTTGAATCTTATTGTCCTAGTCGTGTCCTTGTTTTGCCTTCTCATCCAAAATAATTAAGAGATGATGCTATGGATTAGGTCGTGGTAGCTTATTCTGTTCTCTAGATAGCTGGAGTACTAGCTACAGATGGGTAACCAAAGTAGCTAGCTACTAGCTACAAATCGGTAACCAAATTAAAGCAGCTAGCTAGCTACTATGCATGTGTACTCTAAATAGGCTGTGGAGACAGAGAGAGCTAGAGAGATATCTAAACCAAGAGAATGAGACATGGTGTATATATATATTCTTCCATGTATGTATAGAAAGACACAACTGGGTCATACTTATACAGTAGCGCTCATACGTATGACAGTACTTTTCAAGTACGGTGACTTTTGGTTTGTCGAGACCTAATGTAACCAAGCTAGTTTGCATTCTTGGCGCGCAAGTTAGGACTTAGTCAAGTGGCCTCCACGTTAATTAGCATTGTATACAGGTTGGTGCAAGCTGGAGCGTTCGTCAGCGGGAAAGCACGTGCAGCCACGCATGCATACATGTTGGACGGCGCGTGCATGCACGCAGGCCACCTGTATGCCAGCTCAGTTATGGGAGGAGGTCATTCACTTGATCTACCGATAGACCAGTTTAATTACTAATTAAGTACTTCCTATTTTAAAATATTTGAAGTTTTAGTTTTGTCCTCAGTCAAATTTCTTTTAAGTCTGATCAAGTTTGTAGAAATAACAACATCTATAACATCAAATTAGATTCATCGTAATATATGTTTATATTTTATATATCTGACGATGTAGATATTAGCATTCTTTTCCTATAAAGTTAAAAAAAAAAGGGCAACCTGGTGCATGTAGCTCCCGCTTGCGCAGGGTCCAGGGAAGGGTCCGACCACTTTGGGTCTATAGTACGCAGCCTTTCCCTACATTTCTGTAAGAGGCTGTTTCCAGGATTTGAACCCATGACCTCATGGTCACAAGGCAGCAGCTTTACCACTGCGCCAAGGCTCCCCTTCAAACGAAATTGATCAAACTAAAAAAATGACTTAGGGCAAATCTAGAACTTCCAATATTTTAACACAAGCGTAGTACACATGATGATCGATCGTTAGAAAATGGAGAGCTTTTAACTGAAACTCTGAAAGTAAAATGATCAGTTACCAATGGTGGCCAGCGAAGATTCCTCGAAAAGAAACTGTATAACCAGCAAGATAGTAACTGAAAGATGTAGACGTAACCCATGGCATCCAGCTTGCATGCATGATCCAACGACAGTGCAACGTGATCTAAGAAGAAAGAAATGGAAAGGAATCCCCCTTTTTTACCTGCATTTTCGGCATGTTTCCTGCATCATAAGCCGGTGCAAGTTACGTACTTTTTCTGTTTCGAATATTTTAGAAGCTATATGCATTTTCCATCCTTTTTTCACATGCTATGTGAATTGTTCTAGTGGGATTTAACGCGTCCCTATGAGCACCTATAGAAACTGAGCCAGCACGATCTCTTGAGATTAACTAAGTTACCATGGATGCTTTCGTAATCGACGGAAATCACTGAACAAACTATTGCTGAAAAGTATGAAATAAATTTCGTCAGTTCCACCAAATGAAGTTTGCCCCACCCCACCGCATGTATCACGAGGTAAGTTTGTGTTAGGATCGAGCAATGCCTGCTGAGATCTGTTGCACTTTCTTAAAAAAAAAAATTGCAGGAGAGCGGCTAAAATTTCGTTGGAAGATCTATCACTTCCAATTACTCCACTCGGTAGCGATACTAGATCAGCAATAATATCATGCTTCTGTAGATACCCAAGGTAGGTACATAACTAATCATACGCATCCCCTCCCCCCAGGGTCTTGCTACGTAAGCAGCTTTATTTTTTTCGGAAAGGAAAAACTGCTCACGACAATCCGCAAACGTCAAAGACCTTTCTTCCAAGTTATGTTTTGCAGCTATACACTGGCAGTGGCATGGCTCCCAAGAGACCAACACGCACTGACTTGGCAGCCAATGTATGGGCCAGTACGTCGCCGGTACCGACTATACTGAAAACACATCTCATTCGCCAACGTCAGGCTCAGCGGATAGACATTGTACTACTGTCATCATGGGGATCGAGGATATACAACGACGCGTGCCTCGGCCTGACTATGAGGTCAAGAACAAAAATGTCGCATCAGCGAGGAATCGCACAAGCAATATACAACAACAACAAAGCCTTTTGTCCCAAGCAAGTTGGGACATGAAAACCCCAATACTCCCTCTGTTCTTAAATGTAATTTTTTTTTTAGAGATTTCACTACAGACTACATACAGAGCAAATGGGTGAATCTACACTATAAAATACTACTCCCTCCGTCCAGAAATACTTGTCGAAGGATTGGATGTATCTAGACGGATTTTGGTTTTAGATACATTCATTTTTATGCATTTCTCTGACAAAAAATTTCTCCGACAAAAATTTCCAAACGGAGGGAGTATGTACATATACATCCATATGTAATTTGTATTGAAATCCTAGAAAGATTTATATTTAAAAGCGGAGAGAGTAGAACGCAACACAATCTATATGCTTGCGAAATTTCTGTTGCATTTCCTTCACATTATAAAGGACAAAATGGAGCACGCATTAAACCATATATAAAGGGATGCCACAATTTTTTACTCACTTGAGTGCTAAGCCAAGACAAGACCTATAGCAAGCATAAAGGACAAATTGACACAAGAGGAGGAAAAGATACTGGAGCGTCATCCGACTATCCATCGTTTTAAATGAAGCAAAGCAGAGCGATCACTACTCCAATCTCAATCATGCAATCACTTGCGCCGTAAGTCTAGCTGACAATTACACATCCTCAGCGGTGCAACCTAGAAAGGAGCAATGCTCCAAAAGTAGCCTTGTGTCCAAATCACCCAAGAAATTGATGTGCTTCAAGTTATGACTACTAAAAAAATAACAAGATTTTATTAGATGGACAGTAGTGCCATCATCTTATTGGCTTCCTGAATCCCAGGCTATTCACAGAGAAAACTGGAAACAATTCTGGTTTGATAGTACAACATAAGCCTTGCGCATGTAGTGTAGTTTGCAAAAGCTCAGATCTCCGTGGGTTTGGAATGCAATTATACACCAAAAGTTTGGTCACTAAACAGAAGTTTGGCTTAGAAAAATACACAAGCAAGGCACCTTTGAAGAGGAAGCTAACTATATCCACTGCGCAGGGTAACAAACACTGGCCATCCACATCGGGTTTGCTTCAAAATCAGACCAAGATTAATCCTGGGGAGCCTCAAATCTTGATGGAGTATCGATCCCCATCATGCAGCAAAGTCCTGATATCAAGATGATAAGCAGCACTACACCCTGCAGATTGTGCAAAAATGTGAATGAATTATGCAAGGATACAAACAACTGTGATCTACATACTGCAGTTTATACAGATGAAGAGGACAAACTCCACGGCATAGTTTGGAATACACAAAACAGAGTGCGAGTACCAACTTACCACAAAAACTCCTTCCAGGAGAGTTGATTTTAATTGGCACTCTCCATCACATTTCTCTAGGACAGGTTTAGTTGTGTTGGTCTTCTCTGCAAGATACCTGGCTAATGGCAGGTCCGAAGGATTCTCCAGCAAACCATAGGGTTGAGAAGCGTAAAGAACTGTGTATTTAGCCCCAGACTTGTCAAGAACAGAAACCAGATCCAAAAGCAACTGCCCTGAAGTAAGGAAGTGGAACACAGGTTAAAGTTGTACAGTTGAAGGTGATGGAACTAAACCTAGTTACTTTACCCAACCTTCTGATTTTGTACTGTCCTTGAAACCACCGCTACAGAAGACGATTAGCTCAGTTGGTTGGTTGTTTCCCATCCGTGACTTCACCAAGTCCTGGAATGTATATGCTGTCAATAAATAATGAATATACAGAAAATATCGAAATAAGTATTTTATATGTAAAAGATAACTTGCTTGAACAGAATCCATGTTCAGATGTTTCTTCACACTTTCACTGCTTGCAGTACACGTGTCTGTGTAAGTGATATGATTTCCTCCAGAACCATCCTCACAATTCTCAGTAAATCCAGATAGCAATGAGTTCTCTAGTGCTTCGTCGTCTGACATGGCAACATAAGGGAATGCCATGGAAAACTCAGAGCTTGAGAAGGACAGCTGGTAAAAGGTATGTATATTAATGGATTTGAAAGCATTCTATGCTTACAATTATGTATGATAGCAGAGAAAAAACATGGAAAACCATATATGATGACTGTGACTACCTTTAGTATGTCCGCTAAAGCAGGATCGACTTGTTTATCTTTAGAGATGTCTGATGATTGTAGCTGAGGAACAATATTAGTTACTGGTTAGTGTAACTGAAGCAACAAAACAGAGATAGCATCTTCAACATAAAAAATTCTAGGATGGAGTTTATTTTTCCCACACAGACTAAAGCATGGAGAATTTTAGAAAAAATAATGGCCTCTTGGACTTGACCAATAACAGCTAGCTGAGATATCACGACGAGAAGGTATTTGAATAAACAATTATCGATGATTACGAGGCTGCTTCCATCAAGTGTGGATTTAGTGTAACCAGTTAATGCCCAAAAGATGAAAAAACTAATTTATAACAGTAACAAATGGATGGTAGTCCAAGAAATACCTTTGATCCAAGAAAAAGAACTGCAACATCAACATTCTTTTGAGGACCATCCTTTGAACACTGAAAACAAAACCAAAACATTGTGTTGCTTAAATTTGTGCATACGAAGAACTCACATTTCAAGAAAGCTGGATGTCAACTTTAAGTTCCAATTGGGACACTGGAGGAGAACTCACCACCAAGTTCGACCAGCCACCTTCCTCGAGAACAGAATCAGCTAAACTCTTTGGGGAGATTGTCTGATAGTGGACTACTTCTTTAGCCTCATTGGGACTAAGTCTGGAGATAAAGGTAATGTTATGTAAATTACTATTACTTGAAGGACGGCAAATATATCAAAAATGAACTCGTATAATTGTACTTCGTTGGTAAGTAACCGAATGCATAAATTTCACAAAATGAAAACTTGGAACTAGTCAACAAGTAACCAAAAATCCAGGAGTAAGACTGATCAGGAACACCAGATGTAAAATATGAATCACCTGCACTAAGAACAACAAGGAGTAACACTGGAGATGTATGAGATACATCGTCTACACTAAGAAGACGGAGGAGCAACATGTGACCTAGGTAGCAGGTAGAGCCTGGATGCATTACACAGTTGCTGTAATATTCACAGGTAAGGATGCATCTCAGTAGAAGGCGATTGTCATATCTAATGGAAATCAGGGTTTCAAGTTTCCTTCAGCTTCAAGGCCAGAGACATTCCACAAGAAATGGAGAAAAAAGGAACTACATGTTTCTACTTGAGGTATACAAATATGGGCAGACAGCGTGATTGGACAGAAGTCAATGTTCACTATGCAACAAAAAAATGCAACTTCCCCGGAGAACTGATGCTCAGCATCTGCTCTCCTAATGTCAACGGGACTATGGAGTGGCCTGCATACAAGTTGAACAAGGGTCCTGATGCCAACAATAAACTCTGTTTTGTCTCTCCTTCATCCGGGGTTTATACCCATAGATCACTATTCTTAGTAATCTACATGAACAAAATGTGTGGCTTTCTATGTAGAGTGGGTTTCATCACCAGATATCATCAATCCTCCAGCCTTCCATTACTGAAGTTGGGAACTTTTTCTTCCAACCACCCTACTCTACACTCCGCAATCTGACCATTATCACAAGGATGAGTTAATTAATGTTTGCGCTGAGTCAGGATCTAGAGATTAGTTTTTCCACGGGTAGCTGTATAAACATGCACAATTACGATTGAAGAGAAAAGCAGCTGACATAAATCTACTGTGTGAATGTAGATACCAATCTTTTTTAGAGAATGGAGATATCAGTCTTGAGGTAACATTATGATTGCCTCCCAATGAAACGTGCTATTCCACAACATACAGACACACCGTAGAGCCTTGTAGTAACATACTTGAGGTGACTATCCCATGCACTCAATCAACTTGTAGGCTTATGCTGATTTCATGTAAGAATAGTTGGATGAAGCAACATGGTACCCCTTCCATGAAAAAATTCATGTCATTACGCCCCCCAACAGTTGTTAATCCACCAACTTGCAATAGTTTCAGAGCAAAGCAGAATTCCAGGCTAAGATTCCTCCAGCTTTACAAGAACGTATCACATCTAACACAGCAGAGATGTGCATCATAGTGCGCTTCAGCTACTTACCCGTAGTTCTTGGGAGCCCAGAGGAAGGCCGGCGCCGTCACCGGGGCAGCCACCGCCACCTGAGCAGCAGCGACCAGCATCACCGCCAACGCCATCCAGACCGCCGCCATCTGATCGAATCGAATCGTACCCGATCGACCTCCCGAGAAAAAGTCAGACAAAATTGCGGGAAATTGCTGCAGAAATCGATCTGGACTATGAGGCGCTGAGATCGTGAACGGATCTTACCTCAGGGGAAGAGGGCAGCTCGGATTGGGGATTTGGGGTTTGCGTTGGTTTGGTTCCCCCGCTTCGGATACCGATTTCTGCTGGTCACCGCGGCCGTGATCTGAATTGCGAATCGTGGCAGAGGCAGAGAACGGGGGGGCAGGTCGTGGCGTGAGTTGCTACCACGCTTGTTTTAGAGGCTGACGAGTGGGCCCGAGCATTAGAGGCAGTGTCTCGCACGTGTCCGGCCTTGTGAGGATCAAGAGCTTGCAATTTTATTTTTTCTTAACGAGGGATTGCAATCTTCTGTCTGTTCACAAATATTACCTCCGTCCCAATAGTGTGTTTGTTCATTTATTATTTCAGTCTTTACGTGGCTTATACTAAAATGTCCTACTCTCTCCGTTTACAAATATTAGATGTTCTAGCTTTTTTAGAATCAATGCACATAAACGTGTTTTAGTGTGTTTATTCACATATACTCCCTCTATTCCTAGATGTAGTGCGCATAAAATTTCTTAGGAGTCAAACATTGTTTAGTTTAACCAAGTTCAGTGAGAAAAGTATCAACAAAAATAGTACAAATAAATATATGTTTAGTGAGGCATCTAATGATATTTACTTAACATCATAGATATAGATATTGGGAACGTATCCTGTGAAAATGAACTAGTGGTGAAAATCTGAAAAGTTTGCTCGTGGGGTGTTGGATCCAAAATCAACGCATCTAGTGAGAGGTGGGAGGGCTCACAAGATAACTAATAACACTTTCACACATAACCCCCTACACGTACGAACCAAGACTCAAGTCCTCCATCCCTAGACTTCTGGTCGTCATAACGGAGATCCATCCCTGCAAAGCGCCGCCATCGACCCTAGACTCCCATGTATGTGTGACGGCGCGGTGCTCCTTATCACCGCCAGCACCTAGCGGCAGCGACATCCCTTCTATGAGTATGGATCCGGCAACTTCCGACAAAGCACCAAATCAATCTCCCGATACCCTTGCAGAGGTATGTGGTACATGTCTCTGATGAATTCTGTTAGTTCTTGGAGCAAACGTGATCAAGATGATGTTTTGATAGGTATCCGTACCCGCTGTTGTTGAACTAAGAATGGAGCCTAGGCTCGGTTGTGAATTTTCATTGCAAACCAAAGATGCCAATAATAGACAACCAGAAATCAATCTCCCTCCAGTCGTCCAGGATAGCTACAGTACACCCAATAAAAGAGCTAGCAGCGGGCCTTTTTGTGTGAGCATCTATTTATCCTCAGTTTTTGTAATATTCCTCTAACCAATACTAATTTCTGATGCACTCTGTCCTGTAATCTTAGGGTTTATCGTGTACACCGGAATGTGATGAAAATCTAAAGCCGGCTGTAGGTATGACATTCGAGAACATGGAAGCCGTCGAGGAGTTCTACAAGGCTTATGCACACAACGTTGGCTTTTCAGTTCGAATCGGTCAGAAGAGGATTGTGGATAATTTGGTGGTCTGGAGACGATTTTTGTGTGCCAAAGCAGGTTTCAGATCCAAGGCAGAGGAAGACAAGAAGGTTGTGAACGAAAATAAGCCAAGTAAGCAGAAGAAGACAAAGATTACTAGATGTGGTTGCGAAGCCATGATAACTGTCAAGCTTATGCAGGGTGGCATATACTCAATAATATTTTTTCATGAAGAACACACACATGAATTTGTCACACCTAGCAAACAGCATTTAATCAAGTCAAATAGACAAGTTAGTCAAAGGGCCAAGACCACTCTTTTCACATGCCATGCAACTAGCATTGGCACATCAGGTGCCTTCCGATTGCTCCGTATTGGCGAGGGCGGATTTGAGTTTGTGGGTTGCACAAAAAGAGACTTGCAGAATTATCATCGTAATTTGAGAAGTTCTATCAAGGATTCAGATGCTCAGATGTTCATTGATAACCTCAAGAAAAGGAAGCAAATCAACCCAGCGTTTTATTCTGATTACATTCTTGATGACAAAAATCGTCTAACTCATGTGTTCTGGGCAGATGCTACTTGTAGAAAGAACTATGCTATAGCAGGAGACATGGTGTCTTTTGACTCTACATATAGCACCAACCAGTATAATATGATATTTTGCCCTTTCACAGGGATAAACCACCATAGGGGGTTTGTGTTCTATGGCGCTGCCTTGATCGTCAATGAGAAGATACCGTCATACAAGTGGGTGTTCCAAACGTTCTTGAAAGCAATGGATGGAGTAGCACCTAGACTTATAGTAACTGATGAAGATGCTAGCATGAAGGCCGCCATCGAAGAGGTTATGCCGACAACCATCCATAGGTTATGCATGTGGCACATAATGAAAAAGCTTCCAGAAAAGGTCGGTCCTTCGTTGAGAGAAGATGAAGATTTCTATAAGGTTGTGAATGTTGGAAATATGCCCTAGAGGAAATAATAAAAGCAGTATTATTATATTTCTTTGTTCATGATAATTGTCTTTATTCATGCTATAATTGTATTATCCGGAAATCGTAATACATGTGTGAATAACAGACACCAACATGTCCCTAGTAAGCCTCTAGTTGACTAGCTCGTTGATCAATAGATAGTCATGGTTTCCTGGCTATGGACATTGGATGTCATTGATAACGGGATCGCATCATTAGGATAATGATGTGATGGACAAGACCCAATCCTAAGCATAGCGTGAGATCGTGTAGTTCGTTTGCTAGAGCTTTTCTAATGTCAAGTATCTTTTCCTTTGACCATGAGATCGTGTAACTCCCGGATACCGTAGGAGTGCTTTGGGTGTATCAAACGTCACAACGTAACTGGGTGACTATAAAGGTGCACTACAGGTATCTCCGAAAGTGTCTGTTGGGTTGACACGGATCGAGACTGGGATTTGTCACTCCGTATGACGGAGAGGTATCACTGGGCCCACTCGGTAATGCATCATCATAATGAGCTCAAAGTGACCAAGTGTCTGGTCACGGGATCATGCATTACGGTACGAGTAAAGTGACTTGCCGGTAACGAGATTGAACGAGGTATTGGGATACCGACGATCGAATCTCGGGCAAGTAACATATCGATTGACAAAGGGAATTGCATACGGGGTTGATTAAATCCTCGACATCGTGGTTCATCCGATGAGATCATCGTGGAGCATGTGGGAGCCAACATGGGTATCCAGATCCCGCTGTTGGTTATTGACCGGAGAGCGATCTCGGTCATGTCTACATGTCTCCCGAACCCGTAGGGTCTACACACTTAAGGTTCGGTGACGCTAGGGTTGTAGGGATATGTATATGCAGTAACCCGAATGTTGTTCGGAGTCCCGGATGAGATCCCGGACGTCACGAGGAGTTCCGGAATGGTCCGGAGGTAAAGATTTATATATGGGAAGTCCTGTTTCGGGCATCGGGACAAGTTTCGGGGTTATCGGTATTGTACCGGGACCACCGGAAGGGTTCCGGGGGTCCACCGGGTGGGGCCACCCATCCCCGGGGGCCACATGGGCTGTAGGGGGTGCGCCTTGGCCTACATGGGCCAAGGGCACCAGCCCCACTAGGCCCATGCGCCTAGGGTTTAAGAGGGAAGAGTCCTAGGAGGGGAAGGCACCTCCTAGGTGCCTTGGGGGGGAGGGAAACCCCCCTTGGCCGCCGCCCCCCCTAGGAGATTGGATCTCCTAGGGCCGGCCACCCCCCCCCCTTGGCCCTCCTATATATAGTGGGGGAAGGAGGGCTTTCATCCCACGCCTTTGGTTGCCTCCTTCTCCCTCTCCAACACCTCCTCCTCCTCCATAGCGCTTAGCGAAGCTCTGCCGGAGTACTGCAGCTCCATCAACACCACGCCATCGTGCTGCTGCTGGTGCCATCTCCCTCAACCTCTCCTCTCCCCTTGCTGGATCAAGAAGGAGGAGACGTGGCTGTTCCGTACGTGTGTTGAACGCGGAGGTGCCGTCCGTTCGGTGCTAGGATCTCCGGTGATTTGGATCACGTCATGTTCGACTACATCATCCCCGTTCTTTGAACGCTTCCGCTCGCGATCTACAAGGTACGTAGATGCATCTAATCACTCGTTGCTAGATGAACTCATAGATGGATCTTGGTGAAACCGTAGGAAATTTTTTTGTTTTCTGCAACGTTCCCCAACAGTGGCATCATGAGCTAGGTCTATGCGTAGTTCTTCTTGCACAAGTAGAACACAATTTGTTGTGGGCGTAGATTTGTCAACTTTCTTGCCGCTACTAGTCTTATCTTGCTTCAGCGGTATTGTGGGATGAAGCGGCCCGGACCAACCTTACACGTACGCTTACGTGAGACCGGTTCCACCGACTAACATGCACTAGTTGCATAAGGTGGCTGGCGGGTGTCTGTCTCTCCTACTTTAGTTGGAGCGGATTCGATGAAAAGGGTCCTTATGAAGGGTAAATAGAAGTTGACAAATCACGTTGTGGTTTCACGTAGGTAAGAAAACGTTCTTGCTAGAACCCTACTTCAGCCACGTAAAACTTGCAACAACAATTAGAGGACGTCTAACTTGTTTTTGCAGCAAGTGCTTTGTGATATGATATGGCCAAAGTTGTGATGAATGATGAATGATCTATATGTCATGTATGAGATGTTCATGCTATTGTAATAGGAATCACGACTTGCATGTCGATGAGTATGACAACCGGCAGGAGCCATAGGAGTTGTCTTTATTTTTTGTATGACCTGCGTGTCATTGAAGAACGCCATGTAAACTACTTTACTTTATTACTAAACGCGTTAGTCATAGAAGTAGAAGTAGTCGTTGGCGTGACAACTTCATGAAGACACGATGATGGAGATCATGACGATGGAGATCATGGTGTCATGCCGGTGACAAGATGATCATGGAGCCCCGAAGATGAAGATCAAAGGAGCTATATGATATTGGCCATATCATGTCACTACTTTATATAATTGCATGTGATGTTTATTATGTTTTATGCATCTTGTTTACTTAGGACGACGGTAGTAAATAAGATGATCCCTTACAAAAATTTCAAGAAGTGTTCTCCCCTAACTGTGCACCGTTGCTACAGTTCGTCGCTTCTAAGCACCACATGATGATCGGGTGTGATGGATTCTTACGTTCACATACAACGGGTGTAAGACAGTTTTACACAGCGAAAACACTTAGGGTTAACATGACGAGCCTAGCATGTACAGACATGGCCTCGGAACACGGAGACCGAAAGGTCGAACACGAGTCGTATGGAAGATACGATCAACATGAGAATGTTCACCGACGATGACTAGTCCGTCTCACGTGATGATCGGACACGGCCTAGTCGACTCGGATCGTGTAACACTTAGATGACCAAAGGGGTGTCAAATCTGAGTGGGAGTTCATTATAATTTGATTAGATGAACTTAATTATCATGAACTTAGTCTAAATATTTTACAATATGTCTTGTAGATCAAATGGCCAACGTAGTCCTCAACTTCAACGCGTTCCTAGAGAAAACCAAGCTGAAAGACGATGGCAGCAACTATACGGACTGGGTCCGGAACCTGAGGATCATCCTCATAGCTGCCAAGAAAGATTATGTCCTACAAGCACCGCTAGGTGACGCACCTGTTCTCCCTGCAGAACAAGACGTTATGAACGCTTGGCAGGCACGTACCGATGACTACTCCCTCGTTCAGTGCGGCATGCTTTACAGCCTAGAGCCGGGGCTCCAAAAGCGTTTTGAGAGACATGGAGCATATGAGATGTTCGAAGAGCTGAAAATGGTTTTTCAAGCTCATGCCCGGGTCGAGAGATATGAAGTCTCCGACAAATTCTTCAGCTGTAAGATGGAGGAAAATAGTTCTGTCAGTGAGCACATACTCACTATGTCTGGGTTACATAACCGCTTGACTCAGCTGGGAGTTAATCTCCCGGATGATGCGGTCATTGACAGAATCCTCCAGTCGCTTCCACCAAGCTACAAGAGCTTTGTGATGAACTTCAATATGCAGGGGATGGAAAAGACCATTCCTGAAGTATTTGCTATGCTGAAATCAGCAGAGGTAGAAGTCAAGAAGGAACATCAAGTGTTGATGGTCAATAAAACCACTAAGTTCAAGAAGGGCAAGGGTAAAAAGAACTTCAAGAAGGACGGCAAGGTAGTTGCCGCGCCCAGCAAGCAAGCTGCCGGGAAGAAGCCAAAGAATGGACCCAAGCCCGAGACTGAGTGCTTTTATTGCAAGGAAAGTGGTCACTGGAAGCGGAACTGCCCCAAATACTTAGCGGACAAGAAGGCCGGCAAAACCAAAGGTATATTTGATATACATGTAATTGATGTGTACCTTACCAGTAATCGTAGTGACTCCTGGGTATTTGATACCGGTGCCGTTGCTCATATTTGTAACACACAGCAGGAGCTGCGGAATAAACGGAGACTGGCAAAGGACGAGGTGACGATGCGCGTCGGGAATGGTTCCAAGGTCGATGTGATCGCCGTCAGCACGCTACCTCTACATTTACCTTCGGGATTAGTTTTGAACCTCAATAATTGTTATTTAGTGCCAAGTTTGAGCATGAACATTGTATCTGGATCTCGTTTAATTCGAGATGGCTACTCATTTAAATCCGAGAATAATGGTTGTTCTATTTATATGAGAGATATGTTTTATGGTCATGCTCCGATGGTGAATGGTTTATTCTTTATGAATCTCGAGCGTAATGCTACACATATTCATAGTGTAAGTACCAAAAGATGTAAGATTGATAGTGATAGTCCCACATACTTGTGGCATGCCGCCTTGGTCACATAGGTGTCAAACGCATGAAGAAGCTCCATGCTGATGGACTCTTAGAGTCTCTTGATTACGAATCATTTGACACGTGCGAACCATGCCTCATGGGTAAAATGACCAAGACTCCGTTCTCAGGAACAATGGAGCGAGCAATCAACTTATTGGAAATCATACATACTGATGTGTGCGGTCCAATGAGTGTTGAGGCTCGCGGTGGCTATCGTTATGTTCTCACCCTCACTGATGACTTGAGTAGATATGGGTATGTCTACTTAATGAAACACAAGTCTGAGACCTTTGAAAAGTTCAAGGAATTTCAGAGTGAAGTTGAGAATCAACGTGACAGGAAAATCAAGTTCCTACGATCAGATCGAGGAGGAGAATACTTGAGTCACGAGTTTGGTACACACTTAAGAAAATGTGGAATAGTTTCACAACTCACGCCGCCTGGAACACCTCAGCCTAATGGTGTGTCCGAACGTCGTAATCGCACTCTATTAGATATGGTGCGATCTATGATGTCTCTTGCCGATTTACCACTATCTTTTTGGGGCTATGCTTTAGAGACTGCCGCATTCACTTTAAATAGGGCACCGTCGAAATCCGTTGAGACGACACCGTATGAATTATGGTTTGGGAAGAAACCTAAGCTGTCATTTCTAAAAGTTTGGGGATGCGATGCTTATGTCAGGAAACTTCAACCTGAAAAGCTCGAACCCAAATTGGAAAAATGCATCTTCATAGGATACCCTAAAGAAACTATTGGGTATATCTTCTACCTCAGATCCGAAGGCAAGATCTTTGTTGCCAAGAATGGGTCCTTTCTGGAGAAAGAGTTTCTCTCGAAAGAAGTAAGTGGGAGGAAAGTAGAGCTTGATGAAGTATTACCTCTTGAACCGGAAAATGGCGCAACTCAAGAAAATGTTCCTGAGGTGCCTTCACTGGCTAGAGAGGAAGTTAATGATAATGATCAACATACTTCTGATCAAGCTCCTACTGAAATTCGAAGGTCCACAAGGACACGTTCCGCACCAGAGTGGTACGGCAACCCTGTCTTGGAAATCATGTTGTTAGACAACAGTGAACCTTCGAACTATGAAGAAGCAATGGCGGACCCGGATTCCGATAAATGGCTAGAAGCCATGAAATCCGAGATAGGATCCATGTATGAAAACGAAGTATGGACTTTGACTGACTTGCCTGTTGAACGGCGAGCCATAGAAAATAAATGGATCTTTAAGAAGAAGACATACGCGGATGGTAATGTGACCATCTATAAAGCTCGGCTTGTCGCTAAGGGTTATCGACAAGTTCAAGGGGTTGACTACGATGAGACTTTCTCACCAGTAGCGAAGCTGAAGTCCGTCCGAATCATGTTAGCGATTGCCGCATTCTACGATTATGAAATATGGCAAATGGACGTCAAAACGGCATTCCTTAATGGTTTCCTTAAGGAAGAATTGTATATGATGCAGCCGGAAGGTTTTGTCGATCCTAAGAATGCTGACAAGGTGTGCAAGCTCCAACGCTCGATTTATGGGCTGGTGCAAGCATCTCGGAGTTGGAACATTCGCTTTGATGAGATGATCAAAGCGTTTGGGTTCACACAGACCTATGGAGAAGCCTGTGTTTACAAGAAAGTGAGTGGGAGCTCTATAGCATTTCTCATACTATATGTAGATGACATACTTTTGATGGGAAATGATATAGAACTCTTGGACAGCATTAAGGCCTACTTGAATAAAAGTTTTTCAATGAAGGACCTTGGAGAAGCTGCTTATATATTAGGCATCAAGATCTATAGGGATAGATCGAGACGCCTCATAGGTCTTTCACAAAGCACATATCTTGATAAGATTTTGAAGAAGTTCAAAATGGATCAGTCCAAGAAAGGGTTCTTGCCTGTTTTACAAGGTGTGAAATTGAGCTCAGCTCAATGTCCGACCACGGCAGAAGATATAGAAGAGATGAGTGTCATCCCCTATGCCTCAGCCATAGGTTCCATTATGTATGCCATACTATGTACCAGACCTGATGTAAACCTTGCCGTAAGTTTGGTAGGAAGGTACCAAAGTAATCCCGGCAAGGAACACTGGACAGCGGTCAAGAATATCCTGAAGTACCTGAAAAGGACAAAGGAAATGTTTCTCGTTTATGGAGGTGTCGAAGAGCTCGTCGTAAAGGGTTACGTCGACGCTAGCTTCGACACAGATCTGGATGACTCTAAGTCACAAACCGGATACGTGTATATTTTGAATGGTGGGGCAGTAAGCTGGTGCAGTTGCAAGCAGAGCGTCGTGGCGGGATCTACGTGTGAAGCGGAGTACATGGCAGCCTCGGAGGCAGCACATGAAGCAATTTGGGTGAAGGAGTTCATCACCGACCTAGGAGTCATACCCAATGCGTCGGGGCCGATCAAGCTCTTCTGTGACAACACTGGAGCTATTGCACTTGCCAAGGAGCCCAGGTTTCACAAGAAGACAAGGCACATCAAGCGTCGCTTCAACTCAATTCGTGAAAATGTTCAAGATGGAGACATAGAGATTTGTAAAGTACATACGGACCTGAATGTAGCGGATCCGTTGACTAAACCTCTCCCTAGAGCAAAACATGATCAACACCAGAATTCCATGGGTGTTCGATTCATCACAATGTAACTAGATTATTGACTCTAGTGCAAGTGGGAGACTGTTGGAAATATGCCCTAGAGGCAATAATAAAAGCATTATTTTTATATTTCTTTGTTCATGATAATTGTCTTTATTCATGCTATAATTGTATTATCCGGAAATCGTAATACATGTGTGAATAACAAACACCAACATGTCCCTAGTAAGCCTCTAGTTGACTAGCTCGTTGATCAATAGATAGTCATGGTTTCCTGGCTATGGACATTGGATGTCATTGATAACGGGATCGCATCATTAGGATAATGATGTGATGGACAAGACCCAATCCTAAGCACAGCGTGAGATCGTGTAGTTCGTTTGCTAGAGCTTTTCTAATGTCAAGTATCTTTTCCTTTGACCATGAGATCGTGTAACTCCCGGATACCGTAGGAGTGCTTTGGGTGTATCAAACGTCACAACGTAACTGGGTGACTATAAAGGTGCACTACAGGTATCTCCGAAAGTGTCTGTTGGGTTGACACGGATCGAGACTGGGATTTGTCACTCCGTATGACGGAGAGGTATCACTGGGCCCACTCGGTAATGCATCATCATAATGAGCTCAAAGTGACCAAGTGTCTGGTCACGGGATCATGCATTGCGGTACGAGTAAAGTGACTTGCCGGTAACGAGATTGAACGAGGTATTGGGATACCGACGATCGAATCTCGGGCAAGTAACATATCGATTGACAAAGGGAATTGCATACGGGGTTGATTAAATCCTCGACATCGTGGTTCATCCGATGAGATCATCATGGAGCATGTGGGAGCCAACATGGGTATCCAGATCCCGCTGTTGGTTATTGACCGGAGAGCGATCTCGGTCATGTCTACATGTCTCCCGAACCCGTAGGGTCTACACACTTAAGGTTCGGTAACGCTAGGGTTGTAGGGATATGTATATGCAGTAACCCGAATGTTTTTCGGAGTCCCGGATGAGATCCCGGACGTCACGAGGAGTTCCGGAATGGTCCGGAGGTAAAGATTTATATATGGGAAGTCCTGTTTTGGGCATCGGGACAAGTTTCGGGGTTATCGGTATTGTACCGGGACCACCGGAAGGGTCCCGGGGGTCCACCGGGTGGGGCCACCCATCCCCGGGGGCCACATGGGCTGTAGGGGGTGCACCTTGGCCTACATGGGCCAAGGGCACCAGCCCCACTAGGCCCATGCGCCTAGGGTTTAAAGAAGGAAGAGTCCTAGGAGGGGAAGGCACCTCCTAGGTGCCTTGGGGGGGGAGGGAAACCCCCTTGGCCGCCGCCCCCCTAGGAGATTGGATCTCCTAGGGCCGGCCACCCCCCCTTGGCCCTCCTATATATAGTGGGGGAAGGAGGGCTTTCATCCCACGCCTTTGCTTGCCTCCTTCTCCCTCTCCAACACCTCCTCCTCCTCCATAGCGCTTAGCGAAGCTCTGCCGGAGTACTGCAGCTCCATCAACACCACGCCGTCGTGCTGCTGCTGGTGCCATCTCCCTCAACCTCTCCTCTCCCCTTGCTGGATCAAGAAGGAGGAGACGTGGATGTTCCGTACGTGTGTTGAACGCGGAGGTGCCGTCCGTTCGGTGCTAGGATCTCCGGTGATTTGGATCACGTTGTGTTCGACTACATCATCCCCGTTCTTTGAACGCTTCCGCTCGCGATCTACAAGGTACATAGATGCATCTAATCACTCGTTGCTAGATGAACTCATAGATGGATCTTGGTGAAACCGTAGGAAAATTTTTTGTTTTCTGCAACGTTCCCCAACAGTGAACGCGTGTGTCTGGGGCTCTGAAAATCCAACTGAATTTGAGGCAAACTGGTCTTCTATGATTTCTAAATTTGCTTTGAAGAACAACGAGTGGTTTTCTCACAGATATGAAATCTGTGAGTCATGGATACCGGCGTACTTCATGGGTGTATTCATGGCTGAGATTTTGAGAACTACTTCACGGTCAAAGAGTGCTAACTCATTTTTCAATCACTTTATTGGTTACAAGCATGCTTTGGTGGAGTTTTGGATTAGGATTGGTACAGCCATAGAAGAGCAGCGTCAGAATGAACTTAAGGCTGACCATGAATGTTTTGATTCGATGCCTGAATTGGTAACATCATGGGGCATTGAGAAGCATGCAAGTCTATACTTCACCCATGAAGTCTTCCAAGCTTTTCAAAAGGAGGTACTTGCAGCTAGAGATCATTGCTTGATTGAAAGCATCTCACAGGATGGTGATGTCAAAACCACGGTTATAGGTGGTAATTACGGCAAGGCTAGAGAAGTTCAATTGAACACATCATCCATGAATGCTCACTGCTCCTGCATGTTGTTTGAGACACGTGGAATTCCATGCCGACATATCATCTTGGTTTTAAGAGGTGCCAAGCTGAATGAGCTCCCTAGCCATTTTATTTTGGATAGGTGGAAAAAAGTAGTTAACAGGAGGGCTTTATATGATAGCAGTGGCAACTTGCTTGAGGAGAACGCGGGCAGTTCTTCAGACTTGACAAAGCGCAAAATGGTTTCCGAGATACATGACACATTAGACAACACGATCAGGTTGGTTGAACATTCTCCAGAAGAATTGGAAGCATTGAGAAATGTTCTCCGTGACTTCAAAAGAGATTTGTCTCAAAGAGTTGATGTCAATCATCCTAGCAGACAAGAAGAATTTGAGGCACATATTGGTTGTAGTATGCCTACTCAAATTGACATTCGTCCACCAACTGATGTTCGTACGAAGGGGAGATGCAAAAGAATTAGGGGTCACTCAGACAAGGGGGCACAACAAAATAAGGATGTTGGGAGCCAGAAGAAGAAGCCCCGCATGTGCGGGAAGTGTAAGGAGGTCGGTTTCCATGACAAACGCACGTGTCCCAACTAAATATGTCAACCTGCGGTTTCTTTTGCTTTGGTTCTGGACAACCTGATGGTTTTCTTTTGATGGAATACAAGATGGAATTTAGAGATTCAACTATCTTTGAAATTATATCTTTAGAGTTCCAGTGTTGTCTTCTAGGAGCTTCAGTCTTGTCTTTAATTTTTTTTCTTTTTATTTTCTCAAATTGAAATCCAGTAAGATGTACTGGTTCTGTACCATGAATTATGTGTTCTTCCACTTTTTGTTGATCACGCGACTGCAAAAGTACTCCAGCATAGTAATTTGTTGCTCCAGTTCTATTTGGTGTTTATGCAACATGCTAGAAATAAAATTTCCATCATTCTGTCCCAACATTAACTAGGTAAGGCCGGCGAGTTCCCAGTTTTTGCAACATAGCTAGTTTCCTGGTATTATCATCACAGATTCACAATCACAAACCATTTACTATGGAAACAGAGTTGATATAAGGAAAGGGCACTTGTCATTGTTGTGGATATCTTACCAAATAAAATTTCTTACATTTCTCAGTATAATTGCAAAAAATGCGCACTGTATAACATCAATCTTTCCAATGACAATCTAAGGTCTAACTGAACATACATGCTACCTGATGTATTCCTGTATGCCACCTACACAACAGACTGGAACAGGCAAGCGACAAATGTGTCGAGGCTAAAAGGCAATGGCAAATCTAATGATCAAACATGATTTGCAGGAATCGTTGTGGCAGTCGCCTACAACCTTTAAAGCTCTGTTTTTGTCATTCTGGCATTGGTGATTGCAAGGTTTAACTTGTCTGTAACACTTGAACTTTCCCCGAGGCCTTCTGCCCATCATCAACAGCGAGCTTCTTTTGGATGTTCCAGTACCTCGTTGGATTATGTAACTTCAAAGCATCGGGCTGATGGAAACAATTCTAAGACCTGCATTAAATTATGAATGCATTAGCATCACGGTGAGTGTTGAGAGGACAAAAGAACCAACGGAAGCACAGTAAATCACATTGTACAGAACTGCTTTACCACGGGGCGATGGTTATTATTGATAAGGAAATCATCCATATAAACAAGCAATATTCAGCTATATATCTAGTATTTTTCAGTAATTTTAGACTCAAGATAATGAAAATTTCACAATTGTGTCAAGTACAAAGCCAACTGTACCAAGCACAAATGCGCACAACATTGGGCAGAGTTGCTGCGGCTGCTCATACGTGATGATGGCATCTTCTCCGCATCAGCCCCCAGTTGGGCATCCACGTCCCTTGCCTCAAAGGGAGCATGAGGCAGCGTTATGGCTGGTTGCGCGAGACGAAGGTGGCCTCGCCTCCGCATCCGGCCGGCACCGGATCGGGGCATCGGGCATCCTCGTCCAACGTCGCCGCCTCGAAAGGAAGTGGCAAAGAAATACTGCAGCTGCCCGTAAGGTGGAAAGGAATGCTTCGCCGCACGCGAGATGGTGGCCGCAGGGGTAAATGGAGGGCGCATATGGTGCAGCAGGAGCGGGTCGAGCAAGCGCCGGCGGCCTATCCCATAGTCGACGAGGATAAGAACGAACGAACGGGGGAAGGCTTTGAGGAATTTTAGTCAGACTTTTTTTATAAATGGGGGGTTATCTGTGAAAGTGTTATTAATTATCTTCTGAGTCCTCCCACCTCTCACTAGATGCGTTGATTTTGGATCCAACGCCTCACGGGCAAACTTTTCAGATTTTCACCACCAGTTCATTTTCACAGGATACGTTCCCATAGATATTTGTCCTCTATAAATGTAGTCAAAGTAGGAGGAGTTTGACTTTTAAAATTTCCTATGCGCCGTCTTGGCGAGCCCTCTTGCACCGAACGGGTAACCTTTGGGGATTGCTCCGGGAACGTGCGATGTTCTTGCCCCTTAGCACGGAAGGGGAAAGCCTCCTCATACGCGTCTATTGGCGCTCCTCTGGCTTCACTCGTCGCCACCCGCGTCACCCACATGGGGACACAGTGTCACGCGACCCGCCAAGCCGCGCCTGACTTGCTCACCTCGTGAAGGGCCTCGGGAGGCTCGCCAAACGAGGGGGCCTCATGAGACCATTGATGACGCCTGATGATGTGTGCCTCGTGAGGCGGTGGCCCTCACGAGGGCCTTGCCAGCGAAGTTCAGTAGTGGCCAACCACCGGGACATGGGCATGCGTCGTGTCTTGGGCCGCAGGCAGACGGGCCGGGGTACCCCCGGTCCCATGGGCACGACAGTAGCCCCAGGCCCGCGTCGAACACGATTCCGCCTGCAAGGGGGCGAAGCGGCGCGGGCCCCATCCGCCAGCGGGCCAGGCTCGACGCATGGCGCACGCCAGGGCGGGGGACGCCCCTACTTCCCCCTTGATGCCTCGGCAACTGCCCGGGCTGACATAAAGCCTGTCGAGCATGGTGCGGGGCAATCATTGCTCTTCCTCTATCTTGCATCCGTCTTCCCGTGCCTTCCCTTCGTCCTTGACTCCTCGCGATTCAATCTCAGGCGCGGCACCTTCCCCGCCACGCTCGCAACCGCGACGCACGGATGGCGCCCTGATACATCTCCAACGTATCTATAATTTTTATTGTTCCATGCTGATATATTATCAATATTGAATGTTTTATATTCATTTACTAGCAACTTTATATCATTTTTTGGGACTAACCTATTGACATAGTGCCCAGTGCCAATTGCTATTTTTTGCTTCTTTTTTACTTTGCAGAATATCAATACCAAACGAAGTTCAAATGCAACAAAACTTTTTGGAGATTTTTTTCTGCCCAGGAGACACCTAGGGAGCCAAAGGAACACATGGGATGTTGGGGAACGCAGTATTTCAAAAAAAAAATTACCTACGATCAGGCAAGATTTATCTATGTGATGCATAGCAACGAGCGGGAGAGTGTGTCCATGTACCCTCGTAGACCGAAAACGGAAGCATTAAGTAACGCGGTTGATGTAGTCGAACGTCTTCGCGATCCAATCGATCAAGTACCGAATACACGGCACCTCCGTGATCTGCACACATTCGGCTCGGTGACGTCCCTTGAACTCTTGATCCAGCTGAGGCCGAGGGAGAGTTTCATCAGCACGACGGCGTGATGATGGTGATGATGAAGTTACCGATGTAGGTCTTCGCCTAAGCACTACAACGATATGACCGAGGTGGAAATCTGTGGAGGGGGCACCGCACACGACTAAACAATCAACTTGTGTGTCTATGGGGTGCCCCATCCGCCGTATATAAAGGAGTGGAGGAGGGGGAGGGACGGCCTCATGGTGCGCGCCCAAGGGGGGATTCCTACTCCTAGTAGGAGTAGGTTTCCCCCCTTCCCTGGTTAGAGTAGGAGAAGAAGGAAGAGGGAGAGGGAGAAAAGGAAAGCCCCCCCTCCCCAATTTGAATTGGGCTTGGGGGGCGCGCGCCTCCCACTTGGCCGCCTTCTCCTCTCTTCCACCATGGCCCATTAAGGCCCATTAACTCCCCGGGGGGTTCCGGTAACCCCCGGGTACTCCAGAAAATGCCCGAACTCATCCGAAACCTTTCCGGTGTAACATCCCAAATTTTCAATTTGGAATGTTATATATAGATCATCATTGCATATCATATTTTTGTTGCATTGTTGGCTCGAGCCTAGAAATTCTATGCAACTCAAGGACCCACGGAGAGAGTTGGGGATTTCGTTATTTTCTTATTTGAGTTTTTCTCAATTTTTCAAAATAGGATCATTGATTTTATCTATTTTATCTTCAATTATTTCTACTACCAAAAATTCAGAGAGGGAATGAAATGACTTTCCCAAAATAAAGAAATAATGAAGATTTAATAAAAAAATCAAATAAGATTTATTTTGGAGTTTTTCGCTCTTTTATTTGGATTTAGGAAAAATGCGTGTTTTTCAAAATTGCATTTAGGCCCAAATAAATGTTCTTCTTGTCCGGCTTGATTTTAGAAGCCGGGGAAAATTTATTTTGGGATTTTTGGAGTCTGTTTAGTATTTCTTTTTATTTTTCTTCTGCGCAGAATTATTAAAAAAACGCGAACCGCCTTTGGGCCGTGCCCGAGCGGGACTCTGCCCGGGGGCGCCTTTAAATAGCGCCGCCCGAGCCCCCCCAGGCCCGTCAGCCACCCGCGCCCCGCCAGCCCAGCCGCCGCCGGCCCACTCGCCTGAAACCCTAACCCTAACCCGCGCCCGCCGCCGCCGCCGCGCCGCGCCGCCGCCAGCCGCCGGAGCCGCGACTTCGCCGGAGCCGCCGACGGCGCCTCGCCGACCCGCCGCCCGAGGTTCGCCGCACCTCGTAATCCACGCCGTTTTAAAAAAAAACGAGCGGTTTTCTTCGGATTTTTTCGGTTTATTTTATTAGATCGGTTTTTATTTTTTATTTTTTTCTGTTTAGTTAATTAGCGAGCGTTCGCTCGTTCGTTCGTTTTAACGAACGTGTTCGTCAGATCTGTTTAGTCAACGAACATTCATTCGTCAGCTCGTTCGTCGTTTTTCTTTTTCTCGGATTTAATCCGTGATTTTTTTGATCGCGATTCCTGGTCCGATTTTTGTTTTAGTATAACTTTTCGCTCGTTTATCGGAAACAGGCGATTCAAGCGCCTGGAGTTTCGTCTCGAAACCCTCTTTCCGAATAATCAACTTAAAGAAGTTTTTGCTTCTGTAAAATTTGACTTAGATCCAGATTAGTAAAACGAAGCTGTTTTCTTTCGCCGTTTGACTTTCATTGCTTTGTTTGATTTGGTTCTTTTTGCAAACCAGAGTTCTTAAATTGAACATTCTGGTTAGATCTTTTATTCGAGTTTTACTTGTGCATTAGATGAGTACTTATTGTATGCTTGTTTGTTTGTCTGCGATAGAATACCCGGAGTGCGCCGCTTGTTACTTCGAGTCTCTAGGTTTAAGACTTTGATCATACCTTTTCTACTACCCAGTTTTTATGCATTAGATCAATCCTCAAACAATTGCATGATTAGGATCTAATTAAATTGTGGGATGGGAAGTAGATGAGGTAGTACCTATTACCTGTTTTATTATCAAACCTTTGGGAGTTACTTCTACGTTTGCTTATTATGCCATGCTATGCTAGTAGACGTGGATTGGGTGAGTGTATCCATGACAGATGTGAGATTGTTAATTAATGGTTTACTCAAGGTGGCAACTTAAACACACATCTGGGTGGATTGAGGCACCTGGTTTCCATCAGGACTTGCCTGTTTTTCTTCGGACCGCCACCCAGGCTCAAAGGGATCATGAGATTATTCAAACTAGAAACTTCTGTGTGCAGCAACAAGCCATTATGGGATCTGGCATAGTTGACTAAGTTGTGCGAACTCTTACGGGTAGACTAGCAGATGTAGGGGAAAGTAGGTGTACCGGTCTACCCACATGTAAGGTGCTAGTGCTTCTGAAAGACTATGTCTCGGTCATCCGTTTCTCAAACATCATGTAGTGCGAGAAATCAAATGAAGGCGATCGAGTCTTGTGGGGAAAAGTGCGCAAACCTCTGCAGAGTGTGTAAACTAATCATGGTTAGCCGTGTCCCCGGTTATGGACGTTTTGAGTATCTAGTATCTGGATATCATGTGAATCTCATCATGTTACTCTAATTTAATATTGTTGGGTTTAATGAGTACTTTTAATTGGGATTGAGAATGCTGTCAACCATTCTCAATGTTTAACAACCACCATGATAGTTAAATAATTCTATTCCTTTGCAGTAGGGAAAAATTGGCTTTATGCAAAACTGTAACCATAGAGCTTATCCACCAGCCAAATATGCATGTAGTATAGCTTAATCCATTGTTACCCTCTATGTGTTACATTGCCAGCATATTCCATGTGCTGACCCGTTTTTGGGCTGCAATGTTTCATGTTGCAGACTTTTCAGACGACGAGTAAGATGCTTTTAGGTCGTGGTTCTATACTCAGTGATGCCGTTGGAGTTGATGGACTCGCTTATCTTCCAAGTCTTCCGCTGTTATCGATTTTAGATGGCCTTAAGCCATATTTATTTCAATAAGTTCTCTTTTGAGACATTCGATATAATAAGTGTGTGATTGCTACTCTGTTATAAATCCTCCAAGTACTGTGTGGTGTCAGCATTACTGATCTAGGGATGACACTGAGCACAGAGATCAGACTGTTTGAGGTCTGGTCGCTACATCCGGTTTCCAAACATAACCTTCCAGTATATCAATCTTCATGTCTCTACCATTTTGAGACTCCTCATCATGTCTGTGATCACATCCGGGACTCCAAACAATCTTCGGTACATCAAAACACATAAAATCATAATACCGATCGTCATCAAACGTTAAGCGTGCGAACCCTACGGGTTCGAGAACTATGTAGACATGATCGAGACTTATCTCCGGTAAATAACCAATAGCGGAACATGGATGCTTATATTGGCTCCCACATATTCTACGAAGATCTTTATCGGTCAAATCGCATAACAACATATGTTGTTCTCTTTGTCATCGGTATGTTACTTGCCCGAGATTCGATCGTCGGTATCTCAATACCTAGTTCAATCTCGTTACCAGCAAGTCTCTTTACTCGTTCCGTAATGCATCATCCCGCAACTAACTCATTAATCACATTGCTTGCAAGGCTTATAGTGATGTGCATTGCCGAGAGGGCCCAGAGATACCTCTCCGACAATCGGAGTGACAAATCCTAATCTCGATCTATGCCAACTCAACAAACACCATCGGAGACACCTGTAGAGCATCTTTATAATCACCCAGTTATGTTGTGATGTTTGATAGCACACTAAGTGTTCCTCCGTTATTCGGGAGTTGCATACTCTCATAGTCATAGGAACATGTATAAGTCATGAAGAAAGCAATAGCAACAAACTCAACCATCATAGTGCTAAGCTAACGGATGGGTCATATCAATCACATCATTCTCTAATGATGTGATCCCGTTAATCAAATGACAACTCATGTCTATGGTTAGAAAACTTAACCATCTTTGATTAACGAGCTAGTCAAGTAGAGGCATACTAGTGACACTCTGTTTTGTCTATGTATTCACACATGTACTATGTTTCCGGTTAATACAATTATAGCATGAATAATAAACATTTATCATGATATAAGGAAATATAAATAACAACTTTATTATTGCCTCTAGGGCATATTTCCTTCAGTCTTCCACTTGCACTAGAGTCAATAATCTAGTTCACATCGCGATGTGATTTAACACCAATAGTTCACATCACCATGTGATTAGCACCTATAGTTCACATCGCCATGTGACCAATACTCAAAGGGTTTACTAGAGTCAATAATCTAGTTCACATCGCTATGTGATTAAAACTCAAGAACATTAAGGTCTGATCATGTTTTGCTTGTGAGATAAGTTTTAGTCTACTCAGATCCATATGTATTTTGCAAATTTCTATGTCTACAAAGCTCTGCACGGAGCTACTCTAGCTAAATGCTCCCACTTTCAATATGTATCCAGATCAAGATTCAGAGTCATCCAGATTGGTGTCAAAGCTTGCATCGACGTAACTCTTTACGATGAACTCTTTATCACCTCCATAACCGAGAAATATTTCCTTAGTTCTCTATGGATAATTTTGACCGATGTCCAGTGATCTACTCCTAGATCACTATTGTACTCCATTGCCAAACTCAGGGCAGGGTATACAATAGGTCGGTACACAACATGGCATACTTTATAGAACCTATGGCTGAGGCATAGGGAATGACTTTTTATTCTCTTTCTATTTTCTGTCGTGGTCGGGTTTTGAGTCTTTACTCAAATTCACACCTTTGCAACACAGGCAAGTACTCCTTCTTTGACTGTTCCATTTTGAACTACTTCAAAATCCTGTCAAGGTATGTACTCATTGAAAAAACGTATCAAGCTTCTTGATCTATCTCTATAGATCTTGATGCTCAATATGTAAGCAGCTTCACCGAGGTCTTTCTTTGAAAAACTCCTTTCAAACACTCCTTTATCCTTTCCAGAAAATTCTACGTCATTTCCGATCAACAATATGTCATTCACATATACTTATCACAAAGGCTGTAGTGCTCCCACTTACTTTCTTGTAAATACAGGCTTCTCCAAAAGTCTGTATAAAACCATATGCTTTGATCACACTATCAAAACGTTTATTCCAACTCCAAGATGCTTGCACCAGTCCATAAATGGAACGCTGGAGCTTGCACACTTTGTTAGCATCCTTTGGATCGAGAAAACCTTCGGGTAGCATCATATACAACTCTTCTTCCAGAAATCCATTCAGTAATGCAGTTTTGACATCCATTTGCCAAATTTCATAATCATAAAATTCGGCAATTGCTAACATGATTCGGACGGACTTAAGCATCGCTATGGGTGAGAAGGTCTCATCGTAGTCAACTCCTTGAACTTATCGAAAACCTTTTGCAACAAGTCAAGCTTTGTAGACAGTAACTCTACTATCAACGTCCGTCTTCCTCTTGAAGATCCATTTATTCTCAATGGCTCGCCGATCATTGGGCAAGTCGATGAAAGTCCATACTTTGTTCTCATACATGGATCCCTATCTCTGATTTCATGGCATCAAGTCATTTCGTGGAATCTGGGCTCATCATCGCTTCCTCATAGTTCGTAGGTTCGTCATGGTCTAGTAAGATGATTTCCAGAACAGGATTATCGTACCACTCTGGTGCAGAACGTACTCTGGTTGACCTACGAGGTTTGGTAGTAACTTGATCTAAAGTTTCATGATCAGCATCATTAACTTCCTCACTAATTGGTGTACGCATCACTAGAACTGATTTCTGTGATGAACTACTTTCCAATTCGGGAGAAGGTACAATTACCTCATCAAGTTCTACTTTCCTCCCACTTACTTCTTTCGAGAGAAACTCCTTCTCTAGAAAGGATCCACTCTTAGAAACAAAGATCTTGCCTTCGGATCTGTGATAGAAGGTGTACCCAACAGTTTCTTTTGAGTATCATATGAAGACGCACTTCTCCGAATTGGGTTTGAGCTTATCAGGCTGAAACTTTTTCACATAAGCATCACAACCCCAAACTTTAAGAAACGACAACTTAGGTTTCTTGCTAAACCACAGTTCATATGGTGTCGTCTCAACGGATTTTTAGACGGTGCCCTTTTTAACATGAATGCAGTTGTCTCTAATGCATAACCCCAAAACGATAGTGGTAAATTGGTAAGAGACATCATAGATTGCACTATATCCAATAAAGTATGGTTATGATGTTCAGACACACCATTATGCCGTGGTGTTTCAGATGGCATGAGTTTGTGAAACTATTCCACATTGTTTTAATCAATTGAAGGCCAAACTCGTAACTCAAATATTCGCTTCTGCGATCAGATCATAGAAACTTTATTTCCTTGTTACGATGATTCTCCACTTCACTCTGAAATTCTTTGAACTTTTAAAATGTTTCAGACTTATGTTTCATCAAGTAGATATACCCATATCTACTCAAATCATCTGTGAAGGTCAGAAAATAACGATACCTGCCGCGAGCCTCAATACTCATCGGACCGCATACATCAGTATGTATTATTTCCAACAAGTCTGTTGCTCGCTCCATTGTTCTGGAGAACGGATTCTTAGTCATCTTGCCTATGAGGCATGGTTCGCAAACATCAAGTGATTCATAATCAAGTGATTCCAAAAACCCATTAGCATGGAGTTTCTTCATGCGCTTTACACCAATATGACCTAAACGGCAGTGCTACAAATATGTTGCACTATCATTATCAACTTTGCATCTTTTGGCATCAATATTATGAATATGTGTATCACTACGATCGAGATTCAAGAAACCATTCACATTGGGTGTATGACCATAGAAGGTTTTATTCATATAAACAGAACAACAATTATTCTCTGACTTAAATGAATAATCGTATTGCAATAAACATGATCCAATCATATTCATGCTCAACGCAAACACCAAATAACATTTATTTTAGGTTCAACACTAATCCCAAAGGTAAAGGGAGTGTGTTATGGTGATCTTATCAACCTTGGAATCACTTCCAACACACATCATCACCTCGCTCTTAACTAGTCTCTGTTTATTTTGCAACTCCCATTTCGAGTTACTACTCTTAGCAACTGAACCAGTATCATATACCGAGGGGTTGTTATAAACACTAGTAAAGTACACATCAATAATATGTATATCAAATAAACTTTTGTTCACTTTACCATCCTTCTTATCCGCAAAGTATTTGGGGCAGTTCCGATTCCAGTGACCATTTCCTTTGTAGTAGAAGCACTCAGTTTCAGGCTTGGGTCTAGCTTTGGGCTTCTTCATGGGAGTGGCAACTTGCTTGCCATTCTTCTTGAAGTTCCCTTTCTTTCCCTTACCCTTTTACTTGAAACTAGTGGTCTTTGTCAACCATCATCACTTGATGCTTTTTCTTGATTTCTACCTTCGCCGATTTCAGCATCACGAAGAGCTTGGGAATTGTTTCTATTATACCTTGCATATTATAGTTCGTCACGAAGTTCTAGTAACTTGGTGATAGTTAGAGAACTTTGTAAATCACTATCTTATCTAGAAGATTAACTCCCACTTGATTCAAGTGATTGTAGTACTCGGACATTCTGAGCACATGCTCACAAGCTGAGCTATTCTCCTCCATCTTGTAGGCAAAATACTTGTTAGAGGTCTCATACCTCTTAACACGAGCATGAGTCCGAAATACTAATTTCAGCTCTTGGAACATCTCATATGCTCCGTGGCATTCAAAACATTTTTGAAGTCCCGGTTCTAAGTCGTAAAGCATGGTGCACTAGACTATCAAGTAGTCATCATACCGAGCTTTGTCAAACATTCATAACGTATGCATTTGCTCCTGCAATAGTTCTGTCACCTAGCGGTGCATCAAGGACACAATTCTTATGCGCAACAATGAGGGTCATCCTCAGATCACGGACCTAGTCCGCATTTTTTTACTACAATCATCTTTCAACTTATTTTTCTCTAGGAACATATCAAAAATAAACGGGGAGCTACATCGCGAGCTATTGATCTACAACATAGTTATGCAAATACTATCAGGACTAAGTTCATGATAAATTACAGTTCAATTAATCATATTACTTAAGAACTCCCACTTAGATAGACATCCCTCTAGTCATCTAAATGATCACGTGATCCATATCAACTAAACCATGTCCGATCATCGCGTGAGATGGAGTAGTTTCCAATGGTGAACATCACTATGTTGATCATATCTACTATATGATTCACGCTCGACCTTTCGGTCTCAGTGTTCTGAGGCCATATCTGCATATGCTAGGCTCGTCAAGTTTAATCCGAGTATTCTGCATGTGCAAAACTGGCTTGCACCCGTTGTATGTGAACGTAGAGCTTATCACACCCGATCATCACATGGTGTCTCGGCACGACGAACTGTAGCAACAGTGCATACTCAGGGAGAACACTTGTACCTTGAAATTTGGTGAGAGATCATCTTATAATACTACCGCCGAACTAAGCAAAATAAGATGCATAAAGGATAAACATCACATGCAATCAATATAAGTGATATGATATGGCCATCATCATCTTGTGCCTTTAATCTCCATCTCCAAAGCACCGTCATGATCACCACCGTCACCGGCTTGACACCTTGATCTCCATAGAAACATCATTGTCGTCTCGCCAACTATTGCTTCTACAACTATCGCTACTGCTTAGTGATAAAGTAAAGCAATTACATGGCGATTGCATTTCATACAATAAAGCGACAACCATAAGGCTCCTGCTAGTTGCCGATAACTGTTACAAAACATGATCATCTCATACAACAATTTATATATCATCACGTCTTGACCATATCACATCACAACATGCCCTGCAAAAACAAGTTAGACGTCCTCTACTTGTTGTTGCAAATTTTATGTGGCTGCTACGGGCTTATCAAGAACCGTTCTTACCTACGCATCAAAAACCACAACGATTTTTCGTCAAGTGTGCTATTTTGACCTTCAACAAGGACCGAGCGTAGTTACACTCGATTCAACTAAAGTTGGAGAAACAGACACCCACTAGCCACTTGTGTGCAAAGCGCGGCGGTAGAACCAATCTCATGAACGCGGTCATGTAATGTCGGTCTGGGCCGGTTCATCCAACAATACCGCCGAATCAAAGTATGACATGCTGGTAAGCAGTATGACTATTATCGCCCACAACTCTTGGTGTTCTACTCGTGCATATAACATCTACGCATGGACCTGGCTTGGATGCCACTGTTGGGGAATGCAATATTTCAAAAAATTTACCTACGATCACGCAAGATCTATCTATGAGCAGGCATAGCAACGAGCGGGAGAGTGTGTCCATGTACCCTCCTAGACCGAAAGCGGAAGTGTTAAGTGACGCGGTTGATGTAGTCGAACATCTTCGCAATCCAACCGATCAAGTACCGAACGCACGACACCTCTGTGATCTGCACATGTTCGGCTCGGTGATGTCCCTCGAACTCTTGATCTAGCTGAGGTCGAGGGATAGTTTCGTCAGCACGATGGCGTGATGACGGTGATGAGGAAGTTATCGATGCAGGGCTTCGCCTAAGCACTACAACGATATGACCGAGGTGGAAATCTATGGAGGGGGGCACCACACACGGCTAAACAATCAACTTGTGTGTCTGTGGGGTGCCCCCTCCCCCGTATATAAAGGAGTGGAGGAGGGGAAGGGCCGGCCTCATGGGGCGTGCCCAATGGGGGATTCCTACTCCTAGTAGGAGTAGGTTTCCCCCCTTCCCTAGTTGGAGTAGTAGAAGAAGGAGCAGGGAAAGGGAGAGAAGGAAAGGGGGGCTGCCCCCTTGACGAAGAGCAGGCCGTTCTCCATTAATTTGAAGTAGAGAACGAGCCCCTCTGTCAGGCTGTGGACACGAGCGAAGGTCGGAGTTTCACCACAGTAACTCCTTCGCTCGCTGCACTTCCCCATGACCTGCATTGAATGCGCGACATGGAGGGTCGTGCGTGACGTGGGGGTCATGCGTGGGGCAGTTCCTGCCCTCATGCGTCACATCATGCTAAAGAGGCGGCTCGCGCCTTCCCCATAAAAAGAGGAAAACGCAGGGGTGCGGCTCATTTACTGAGTGGACTCGAGTCGTGGCCTTCAAGGCGCCCGTTCCCTACTATCACGGGGTGGAAAACGGTCGCCTCACTCGTCCCCTTGATTTCTGCTTGCTCGCCATGTGTCCCCCATGCCTCTAAGATGGTAGGCGGCGGATGCGGGGGGAACGGGCCTTAAATGATGAGGCGGGAAACTGGATCACCGCTGATTGGAGCAACGGGTCGGTCTCGATTCCCTGCGCCCCTGATGGCCGGATTGGTTGAGTGGGGCGGCCAAGCCTCGACCCCGCCCCTTTATAAGAAATGGAGGGGGATGGCACCCATCAATCTTTCATCATCCATATCCTTCCACCTTCGCTCCTTTCTTTCTTCTGCTATGGCGAGAGGGCGCGCCGACACTTCGACGGTGGTGACGAGGGTCTCTGCTCGACAGCGTGCCCCTCCTTCCCAAGAGCTCGTGGCGGCGGAGCCGGCCACGAGAGGAAGGGGGAGGGGGCGAGGCCGAGGTCGCCGTGGCGCTCGGTGAAGAGAAGGACGGGGCGGCGCACCGACCTCGCCTCCGCCAGCAGTCCCTACCCCAATGGAGGGCCATGTCAGGGACCAGCTCCACGAGTTCTTCACCAGGCTGCACCGACCAGTGCGCCGTCGTCTTCGTCTCCCTGCTCCATTCGCTCGAGAGATGGAGCTCGATCCGCCACATACTCCGAGGTTGCATATGAGGGGTTGCGGGAATGGCGCGCCCACCCCCCAATTCGGGTTGGGCTTGGCGGGTGCGCACCTCCCGCTTGGCCGCCTCCTCCTCTCTTCCACCAGGCCCATTATGGCCCATTAACTCCCTGGGGGTTCCGGTAACCCCCCGGTACTCCGGAAAATGCCCGACCTCATCCGAAACCTTTTCGGTGTCCAAACATAATCTTCCAATATACCAGTCTTCATGTCTCGACCATTTCGAGACTCCTTGTCATGTCCGTGATCACATCTGGGACTCAGAACAACCTTCGGTACATCAAAACACATAAACTCATAATACCGATCATCATTGAACGTTAAGCGTGCGAACCCTATAGGTTCGAGAACTATGTAGACATGACCGAGAATCATCTCCGGTCAATAACCAATAGCGGAACCTGGATGCTCATATTGGCTCCCACATATTCTACGAAGATCTTTATCGGTCAAACCGCATAACAACATATGTTGTTCCCTTTGTCATCGGTATGTTACTTGCCCGAGATTCGATCGTTGGTATCTCAATACCTAGTTCAATCTCGTTACCGGCAAGTCTCTTTGCACACTCCGTAATGCATCATCCCGCAACTAACTCATTAGTCACATTGCTTGCAAGGCTTATAGTGATGTGCATCACCGAGAGGGCCCAGAGATACCTCTCTGACAATCGGAGTGACAAATGCTAATCTCGATCTATGCCAACTCAATAAACACCATCGGAGACACCTGTAGAACATCTTTATAATCACCCAGTTATGTTGTGACGTTTGATAGCACACTAAGTGTTCCTCCGGTATTTGGGAGTTGCATAATATCATAGTCATAGGAACATGTATAAGTCATCAAGAAAGCAATAGCAACAAACTAAACGATCATAGTCATAGGAACATGTATAAGTCATGAAGAAAGCAATAGCAACAAACTAAACGATCATAGTGCTAAGCTAACGGATGGGTCATGTCAAACACATCATTCTCTAATGATGTGATCTCGTTAATCAAATGACAACTCATGTCTATGGTTAGGAAACTTAACCATCTTTAGTTAACGAGCTAGTCAAGTAGATGCATACTAGTGACACTCTGTTTTGTCTATGTATTCACACATGTACTAAGTTTCCGGTTAATACAATTCTAGCATGAATAATAAACATTTATCATGATATAAGGAAACATAATAACAACTTCATTATTGCCTCTAAGGCATATTTCCTTCACGAGAGGAGAGGCCCGTGGGGCCCACTAGGCACCAGGGCGCTCCAGAGGCCCCTGGCACGTCCTGGTGGGTAGTGGAGCCCACGGGAGGCTTCTTCACTGACATCCACCTCTATAAATACTCTAAAATCCCAAAACCCTAGGGGAGTTGAGGAAATACAGTTTCCGCCGCCGCAAGTTCCAGAACCACGAGATCCAATTTAGTGGCCTTTTCCGGCACTCTGCCGGAGGGGGCAACAATCATGGAGCGGTTCTTCATCATCCTTGTTGCCCCTCCGATGATGCGTGAGTAGTTTACCACAGACCTATGGGTCTGTAGCTAGTAGCTAGATGGCTTCTTTTTTTATCTTCAGTACAATTTTCTCCTTGATGTTCTTGGAGATCTATTTGATGTAAATCTTTTTTGCGATGTGTTTGTTGGGATCCGATGAATTATGAGTTTATGATCAGTTCTATCCATGAATATTATTTGAGTCTTTGCTGAACTCTTATATGCATGATTGTTATAGCCTCGTATTTCTTCTCTGAAATCTTGGTTTGGTTTGGCCAACTAGATTGATTTTTCTTGCCATGGGAAGATGTGCTTTGTGATGGGTTCGATCTTGCGGTGCTCAATCTCAGTGACAGAAAGAGACATGACACACACGTATCATTGCTATTAAGGATAAAAAGATGGGTTCTACTCCTACATGAATATATCTTGTCTACATCATGTCATCGTTCTTATTGCATTACTCTATTTTTCCATGAACTTAATACACTAGATGCATGCTGGATAGCGGTTGATGTGTGGAGTAATAGTAGTAGATGCAGGCAGGAGTTGGTCTACTAATCTTGGACATGATGCCTATATACATGATCATTGCCTTGGATATCGTCATGATTATTCGCTTTTCTATCAATTGCCCAACAATAATTTGTTTACCCACCGTATGCTCTTTTCTTGAGAGAAGCCTCTAGTGAAAACTACGACCCCCGGGTCTATTTTCCTATCATATTAAACCAAAAATACCTTGCTGCACCTTTTATTTCTTTATTTTATTTTATGTGTTTGCTAGATCTATTTACCAAAACCTATACAATTTAATCTATCTCAATACCGAGGAGGGATTGACAACCCCTCTTACGCGTTGGGTTGCAAGTTTTTGTTGTTTGTGTGCAGGTGTTGTTTACATAGTGTTGCTCGGTTCCCCTACTGGATTGATAAGATTGTTTTCATAATTGAGGGACATACTTACCTTTGTTGTGCTGCATCATCCTCCCCTCTTTAGGAAAATACCAAAGCAGATACAAACAATCACGCCCGTCGGCAAGAAGGAAAAATCCACAGCTTCGGGTGCAAGCTCGCCTATCGTCGAGTCGGCGCTCCTGGCCTCCTTTGTCTCCTAGGAGCAGGACTTGGGCCCAGTGCTCCCGTTGATTGCCGGCAACCAGAATGAAGGGCAGGTGACCAAGATCTGGTCGGGCTCACGAGCGTGGAGCAACCTGCACTACAAAAAAATACACTTCCGTGATGATACATGTTTGTCACAGTAGGTCACGTTTTCTGTCATGCATGTACATCCATGATGATTTTATGACAGAATCAAGATAGTCATACCTGCGCTGTCGTAGAAGTGTTCCATGACATTACCAAAATTATCATCACGGAAGTGGCCACTTCCATGACGATAAATCGCGCGTCATAGAAGTGCTTTCGTCAAGGGTGACCGACACGTGGCATCCACCATAATGGAACGCGTTAAGCTATCGGGTCCGGTTTTGGATCCGATAACCCATTAACAACCCCGACCAATGGGGATTTTCCACGTGTAAAATCATCATTGGCTGGAGTAAACACGTGTTGACTCACCATTGGGACATATGTCATCCACTCATTGGACCGGAGGCGCCTATGATACGTCGACACGTGGCAAGGCCCAACAAAGACCCATTCCTGTGAAAAGGCCAGCCCGTTTGACTTGGTCAAAAGGTGGCGGGCCGGCCCACGGAAAGCCTGTTAATGGCCTATTCGCATATAGCCCATTTACAGCCCGCTAACACAGGGCCCGTTACGGCCTATCCGAATTAGGCCCAGTAGCGTCATCTGGGCCGTCCAATATGATTCCAGCCCATTTTAACTTCCGGCCCATGTATGGCCCATGAGGTCTTTCAGCCCATATGAGGCCCTTTGTAACTCTTGGCCCATTAACGACCCATGGTGAAACTGGCCCGTAATGAACAGTGTATCACTTTATACCCATTAACGGCCCATTATTCCATTGGGCCGTTTCTAGACCATGTTATCTTTCGGCCTTCTCAGGGCCCATTTATTCTTGGGCTCATTTCTAGCATTCGGTTACTTACGGCCCGTTACTGTCATTTTCTGCTTGTGGGCCAAATTCAGCCCGTTGTTACAGTCGCCCCGTTTGTGGCCCGTTAATACGTTGGGCCGTTTTCATAGCGTCATCAAATACGGCCTATTAACGACGGCCCGTTATGGTCGTCCCATGAACGGTCGATTCCAACTCTAGCCCGTTTACGGCCATAATGCAGTCTGTTATTGGCCCATGTTTGGCCGATTGATCATATGACCCATATAAGGCCCACTGATGATACAGCCCGTAGAAGGCCCATTGTGTCTACGGCCCGTAGAAGGCCCATTGTTTCTACGGCCCGTAGAAGGCCCATTGTTTCTACGGCCGGTAGGAGGCCCAGTGTCACTACAGTAAATATGTAGCCCATGGTTATTGTGGCCTAGTTTAAAAAAATAGGTTATTGCGGCCACTAGCAAACCGTGGAAAAAGAAGTGCACTAACTACAAGCAAATAAATAAACAAGACAACAAGGAAATAAATAAGAAAGCAACTTACGCTAGGCTATCACGGCTATTACACATATTACATCCACTGGGCATCAAAGTTCGCCACCAGTGCAAATATAGGGAACAAAGCAGCATATAAACGCCGCAGCAACACAAGTCCAGAACTGAAACCACTTCAGAAGAGCTCAAGAAACAATATCCTGGATACCCATAATGCTGGCAAGATACTTGGCAAGCTTATTAACTTTCTCTTGTTTGGCGCTTAAATCCTCCAGCGCTTGCTGTTGCACAAGAAAGTACGCATCTGAATTCTGCAGGGACTTCCTCAGTCCTTCGGCTTCTTGCCGCAGCACAGCTGACTGATGCCTTTCATCTTGTAGCTGAGACTGAAGAAGCCGAAGTGATTCAGGCAGCGAGTTCGAAGAGCTTGTGCCAGCAGTACTGGCCAGTAACTCGAACACTACATCAACGCAGGACTGTGGGGTTTCCTCACTGTCTACAAGATCGTTTTTATCACCTTTCTTGGAGACCAACAGGGTTGTCTCCCTATCTTGAAGCTTATCTGCATTACTTTCTCTACCATTGCATAGTGGGGTGCTCTTCTCCAATATTTTGTTTGCATACTACAAGAGAAACAAGCAAACACATCATAGGTTTAGCATGTAGTATACGAAACTCATTTTGGTAAACCGATTCAGTAGTAAGGTGGACAGGATAACAACATGAAACAAAACATATATCTATGTACTATGATCATTGTATTGTCCATATCATTCTAGTTTATGTTGCCTAATCAAGATAGAGACACAGTTCAACTCATATATTTTTAAGACACAGCAGCATAGACAGAATATAAGTGTGAGAAACTACACAACATTGGCAACACTTGCAATGTGCATCACATGAGAATATAACTATTTATACAACTTAAACTGAAATCAACATAGAGCAAGAAGTTAGAACAAAAATCCAGTTAAAGGAATAGGTTTAAAAAATACCTGTTGTGCCATTGGAGTTTCAATTGGATCCTTCAAATTTGGAAGTAGTTGGTATGAGTAAATACAGTGACACAACAACAAAGGAGTGTGGACCATAGCTACGGAATCTGACCTGAGAACAATTGCTCTTCTACTTTAAACATGGAGTTTGTGTTAGTTGTGGTGGTCTTCGTGCTTTGGGCACTGCAGTTGCTTTACAAACTGCTCATGTGGGGGTACTCTGTGGTGGACATGGTGCTTTGTCAACTAGAAGTGGGTTACTATCCGTCGGGGTTGCGATTAGATGGGTTGTAGCTAGTTCTCTGCCCAATGGTGTAAGTGTGCAATTTGGAAGAGTCTCAATTATGTGTGGTGGGGCTAGTTTGTGGGCCAGTACAACCATGGTTCTATCTGCATCGACGTGTATCACTGTCTTATGTGAAGAACGGGTTTTTGCTCCCTTAGATACTGCCATCACCCCCTCCAATTCAAATGGCTGATAAACAAGAAAAGAAATTGAACGTACAGACATTGTATGATAGACAGATGTGGTAATTCACATATATATTGTCTAACCAAACAGGACAACATGACACAATTTCACATATATAATGCCTAACTAAACAGGATAGCATGACACAGTTTCAGATATATGATGGATAACTTAACAAGATATAATGGCATAATTCAACATATGATGAGTATCTAAACAGGATGACATAACAAAACTATATGATGTCTTTCTAAAATAGGTTGGGGTGAAATAATTCACATACATGTTGTCTAAGTATACAAGATGGCATGATATAATTGACATAATTGATTCATATACTAAGCAGCTGGCACTCGCATGTATGATCTCTAAACTAAGCAGATGGAATTCAATATTGTGCATATGATGTCTAAACTAAGCAATGCAAGACACCATATGCATGATATGAGAAATATAAACATTGCAACTTAGAGCATACACCTCAAGTGGGATATAGGACTGGTCATCTATCTCTGAATCCTTCTCTGAGGAGCTCCCTGCAACCATCGAGATATATGCTTCAATAGGTACCATTGCATGCTCTAAAGACCTTGTTTTCACTCCAGATTTTTCCATAACCGGCTCAAATGGCTTATACACATGAAGAGTAGTTCAATATACACAGATTGTCGACAAATGGAATATGTAATGAAAAAAAGATGGCATAAGATAATTCACATATATGATGCCTGGCTACATGGCGGTGCATAATTCACATATATGATAACTGGTTGAAAAACATGGCATTGCATAATTCACATATCTGATATAGAAAGCAAACAGGAGGCATTCACACAAAGCATGTATAATCTAAGCAGATGGCATAGCAATGCAAGACACCATATGCATGATATGAGCAATATAACCCTACCAAGTTAGAGCATGCACCTCGGGGGGGGGGGATACGAATGGTCATCTGTCTCTGAATCCTCCTCTAAGGAGCTATCTATAACCAACAAGAAATTTGCATCGACAGGTAGCACTGACTGCTCAGAAGACCTTGTTTTCACTCCAGATTTTCCCATGACCGACTCAAATGGCTGATGCACATGCAGAGTAGATGAATGTATAAACATTGTTGACAAATGGAATACATTATAAAAAAATATGGCACGATACAATTCACATATACGATGACTGGCTAAACATGATGGCATTGCATGATTCACGTATATGATGCCTGGCTAAAGAAGATGGCATTGCATAATTCCCATATACTCCCTCTGTTCCTAAATATTTATCTTCTTAGAGATTTCAAATGGACTACCACATACGGATGTAAATAGACATATTTTAGAGTGTAGATTCACTCATTTTGTTCCGTGTGTAGTCACTTGTTTGAATCTCTAAAAAGACAAATCTGAAAGCACGGATCTTGATGTAAGATCCGACGGACCTATATAGCATCTACTGCGACTTATAGCAAGACTGATGAATATATAAGGACAACGACAGTGGATAATAATTGTCTTACATAATTAGGAAAATAATTAAAAAAGCCACATGTGGCTACGCCCGAAATACACAAGGGCAAAAGAAGAAGGACGACAAGGATCTGGCTCGCTGATCTCTACTTTCTTGATGCGTTGCTGTAGGCCGCGGGAACTAGTCTCCGCGGCAAGCGGCGATGAGCTCTTTCGTGTCCTCAAGACGCTGGTTGTGAGCATCCACGGATTCCTCCACCAGCCTTTGGCGCTCAATGCAGAGCATGTCATTCTCGTCCATAAGTTTCTTGACGATGACGCCGGTCCTCTTCAACAAGGCACTGGTCTCCTCCTGCTGGTCTGCACTTCGGACGATCTTCGCCCTCAGCAGGTCGCGCTCGGCCCAGAGCCTCTCATTGCCCTCCCTTAGTTGCCGGATGACGCCGGTAGCCTGTTCAAACGAGGCTTTCATGTCATCCTACAACCTCGCCCAGCCGGAGATCTGATCCATCTAGCTATGGACGATCGCATGCATGCACCTGTAAGAGTCGTCGCCTGCCCACGAGAAATTTTCCCAGGCCGCCGCGGCGCGGCGGGACATCTCTGCTGCTTTCCGCGGCATGGCCAGACCAGTTTGCTGCATCGACGGCACTGCAGGACCTCCTTGCTACTTCGGCGGTGCAGCAGGACCTCTATCCTGCTACTTCCGCGCGGCGGGACATGTCGGCTGCTTTCACGGCAAGATGGCACATATCTCGTGCTTACGCTTCCATGCTCGCCTCTCCCTGGTGGTAATCTCTCGACCCAGAACTCACGCTAGCCATGGCAGACGCAAGGGAAGGATGCTGAATGACTTGTTTGTTTTTGTGGATGAGGAGTTGAGGAGGAATGTGCAGTCATCTTGGCGTAGTAGTATTTATAACCGAGTACTAATATGCTCCTAAGTGGGAAACCGTTTAGGTTGTGATTGGTGTGAACAGGTTTGCAATTAGATATAGCGTGGTAGTAGTAGTAATTTGGAATGTGACAAGGCACAAGCTCAAAATTTATTGACGGTTCTAGTTTCGAAGTGCGGCACTATTCCCGGATGGCGTAACATGAGCACGTGTTCTCGGTCGTGGTGTAGCATATGCCATGGTAGTTCTTTTTCTACTGTTGTGTACGTGCAATAACTGGCACCGTCGGATACATATCTTATGATTATTGGGGCGTTCGACAGGAATAGCCGTGTGGCGAGCTATAGGCTAGTCTTTTTTCCAGACGCATTAAACCTATCTCTCGGGACTTCTCGAATGCACTATCTCTAGCTCCCTAGGTCGATGCCACCCACATACACTTGTACTCTGAGTTTAGTATGTTATACAGGAAGAGAAGAGGTGCACACACACACTCGTCCTCTCACACACGCATCTGTTTTTTCTCGAAAAGGAGGATGATGACCCCCGGCCTCTGCATCTGGGAGTCACACACGCATCTGTAGCTACAAATTGTAGTGTTCTCAACCATCCGATTGGCTCTATCGTAGGATTCACGTTGCTCCTTGGCCTTGAGATTGAGAAGTTTAAAACGCGGAGGCTAAGCTGGAGGCGCGAGGTTTTGGTTAATGTGCAGGACGCACACGGCACCAACACCACACGAGCTTCGTCTGCCTAGTGCACAGTCTGGTGAGTTGTCCAACACAACCAAGCCCTGCTTGGTATCTGCGCCTCGACTTATGGCAGAGAAATTAGGGTTGGAGGGAGTACTACTAGTAGTACCACACTTTGATGTGTAACGTCAACTCGCACAAGCATGAAACACTTTGTGAACAAACAAGCATATACTCCCTCCGTTCCAAAATACTACTCTACTTGACTTCCATTTGTCCAAAAATGGATGTACCTATATACTAAAACATGTTTAGATACATCTATATTTTGACAAATGGAAGGCATGTATTGTGGAACGGAGGGAGTGCTTGTCATCAAAATGGATAAAAAGGGACGTATCTAGAACTAAAATGCGTCTACATACATCTCCTTTTATCCATTTTGATGACACGTAGTACTTCTTATCCAAAGGAACTTTATATCCAACAGACACAAAATATTCATTCGACTGTTGGAAATTACTGATCTGATGTTGAAGTAATTGCTGCATCACCACCAAAACCCACCATTTCTTAAGCTAAAGTAGACCGAGCTAATCCCTATATTAGCATATTACTAAGATAAATAGAAGGCACTGTAGAAACATTTAGGACGTGAGCTTGTCAATCTGAATGTGGAGGGACACCAGCTTAGCCCCGGCCAGCAGCTTGGGTGGAACTGTGAAGAAGGTCAGCTCATGCACGGCAACGTCGCCGGGATCCTTGCTGCTTGTCACCTCCATTTCCACCTTGACAGTGTCGGTCGTGCCTTTGGGCTCCCCCGGCGGGCCGTTCGCCCATAGCTTGGCCACGTAGTGCGGCAGTGGGGACGCCCCCGCTCTGATGTAGACGATCGACACGGTGATAGGCGCGCCAATGTCGAGCACGTCGCGGACCAAGAAAAACATGCGGCCGTCCTCCTCCACGAATAGCAAGAGCCGTGGCTCCGACGGTGGCACTTGCAGCTGTAGCACCTTGCCGTACTGGATCCTGTGCACGGGCATGGGATGCACGGTGCAATGTGGTGGTAGAGAGCTGGCGACAGGCCTTCGTAGCCGCAGACTAGCACGAGGCATTTGCAGGGCGCGAGCAGACACACGCTGTGGTGATCGGCGAGCTTGTGGTAAGTGACGTAGAGCCCATAGCCTTCATGCGGGCACTCCACCCTCACCAATGAAAGGATGATGTCCACCGCCATGTTCCGCACGTCGAAGCCACCGCCGCGCTCGCACTTCTGGCACTGCCATTGGTTCCCAGGGCGCTCAACGTAGCAGTCCGCGTAGGCCAGGTGCCCTCCCTTGCACTGCAGAAATCAATCGAACAACACATCAATCAAGAAACCCGCACCTTGCTCGATCAGCCGAATGGACGAGGTGTATTTGAACCTCATACACTGGAGGCATCAAGGGGCAGAGGCACAAGGGGCAGTGAAGCACGGTGAGGTCCATCGAGACCTTAGAGAGCTCCATCATCGGGTCCTGTTCCGTCTGCATGATCTTGCCCTCCTCGTGCACAACCATCTCTCGCTTTAGGGCCGGGGCATTACAAAGCTTTACCGTCACATATTTATACTACTTCAAGGTGCATTAAATCAACACATGCAAGTATCAAAAGGAGAGTCACGGCATGCATGCATGCGTTGTAATTAATGCATCGGTAAACACAAATTATTGAAATATATCGAGTGCAGTGCTTTGATGTGTCGTGTCAACTTGTACATCAACGAGAAGTTTGATTATCCTCTCCCTCGCGGACTTAACTGCACCTGCCTTTGGCTGTATGATAGGTTGGCCACCACCTGTTGGGCCCACCTGTCATACACACAAAGGCAGGAGCGTCCTTCCCTCGCCCATGAGCGTGGTGGCTGGCACGACTAGGAGAAGCTTTCGCTACACGCTCTCCCTCCCACACGCGGTGGACATGCAACAGTTCAATCGGTGTCAGATGGCCAGAAGCGTACTGTAGTACTCCTCCAGTGCAGTAGTACTCCATCATTGTTTGACTTCTCGAAGAGGTGAAGAGCCAAGCGCAGCCTGGACGCTCGTGTGGAAGTTTCATGTGTAGAGTAGTCTAGGATAGTGTGTACCGTGCCTGTAAGCTTAAAATCGTTAGGGTTGGCTCCATGCTATGTGGCCGTCTCGAAGTTTAAAAAAAATATTAAAATAGTCTTCTGGCCCTACCTGTCATTCTGGTGATTGTAGTTTGCATGTTCATCTGGTCAAGACAGGAATATATATTTTAATTTGTGGTGGGTAAATGTTAGAGGTTGCAGCAAATATATTGTACACTTCGGGTCTTTCAGCCAAATTTAGAGGCAAGTATGTGGGGCCAGTGCTATGATGTGTCACGTCAACTTGTACAATGAGGAGAAGCTTGATTTTACTACTACACGCCTTCTCCCTCGCCCATGCGCGCGGTTGCTCGCAAACGAGGACATGCTTTTGCTTATAGTAATACAACAAGCTATCCCTCCCGCTCGCGGTGGACGGACATGCAGCAGTGGATTCGACACTGTAGAAGCAGTAGTAGTAACATCATTGTTCGTCTTCTCGAAGAGGCGAAGAGCCAAGTGCAACCCGAACGTGGCAGTTGCGAACATTGGAGCACGCATTTAGCCAAGCTCTTGCATGAGACAAAATTGCTATGTGAGCCCACTATTGTACTAGTACATACTACTACTTGCTAGTATAGCCCTGTAAACCAGAAAGGAGTATTTGCCATTCTAGAGATTTCAACAAGTGACTAGACTACACAGAGACGGAGTACATATGGAGCAAAATGAGTGAATATGCACCATAAATAAATACGTAGTTCTCTCGTTTTCCTCTCCGAGGTGCACAATATTGAGTATACTGACTAGTCTCTTTTTGACATGCATTTACGGGTTTTTTGACACATTACAGACGCAAGCGCTCATATACACACGCATACACTCATCCCTATGAACGTACACACACACCCTATCCCTATGAGCACCTTCGAAAGACTAAGCCTACACTATCATCTTGAAATTTACGAAGTCACCATAGGCACCTCGTCATCGACGGGAACGTCTCCTGACACGCGATAGACGCGAGTGGTAGTCGCCTCCATAGGTGCTTGAATGCCAAGGAGGGAGAGGGTAGCGGTTCCCAAGACGTTGAATGGTTAATGATGCATCCTCAATTACATGTTGAGGGAATTAATTGGAGAAGCAGAATAGAGCCAGCACGATGTGAATGCAACAGAGTTTGGACTCTCATATAAAGGCGCCCCACCACTCCAATCCATCTACTCCTAAGTCTCTGCACAACACTGCTCACTCCAATCCAAGACCAAGTGACCAGAAGCCACAAGCACCTATGGAGGCAATGGACGTGAGCGGCAGTCGGCTGTGCCAAATCATCCAAGGCGCCGGCCTGCGGCCCCGCACCGTGCAGCATTTCCAGACGATGCTAGCGATCGCCGGCATCGTAGCCCTCGCTGACACCGACTTCGCCTCTCGCATGGACGACATGATGGTCAACTCCATCCGCAAGTTCACCACCGTCAAGAAGCGCGCGGACGACCTTGTTGTACTGCTCCAGCCCGCGCGCCCAGGCTCCTCATTGCCTGCCACCCTCATCATCCTCCATGGTGACAAACTCTTTCAAGCCCTGGTGGCCCTGCAGGTGCCGGAGGTCGCGACAAAGAATGTGCACCTCGAGGCCGCGCTCGCTGCGCAGCGCCTCGCCATGCAAGAAACCGTCGACCTGCACATCCACGTCTACGAGGAAATCATCTACATAGGCCACTACAAGGCAAGCGAGGACAGAAAGACGTTGGCCTTCTTCCAGCGGCTGGAATCTTTGGACGCCATTGTTCAGAAGCACGTCGACCTGGCCACGAAAGCCACTGCTACTTAGGCGCCGTTCGGTGGGCCGGTGCCCTGAGTCGAGGAGGTGGACGTTGTTGATGGATGCATCCCTTCTTCTTGCCTCCTATAACCAGCACTGCATCGCCTCGTGGCCTTAATGTTTTATTAGTATAGTACTCCCTCCGTTCCCAAATATAAGTCTTTCTAAAGATTCAAGCAAGTGACTACTACATACGGAGCAAAATGAGTGAATCTACACTCTAAACTATGTCTACATACATCTGGATGTTGTATTCCATTTGAAATAGCATCTAAAAAGGCTTATATTTAGGAACGGAGGGAGTATATGGCATTTTTATTCCAGTCGTAACGTTTTCACTGTGAGGTGGGGCCACAGTTGAGCAAAGCCACCCTGCCCACCAGGCATCGGCCGAGTTTAGAATTAGAAGAGAGAAATGAGGGAGGAGAGCTAGCTGTAGCACGGACGCTATTGTCAGATGGGGCTCGTGTTGATAGAATAGGAGTACTGAGCACTCGTACCTCTTTTTTTGAGGGAAAAAATAGTCGTATGTCTAGTACCACTAGTTGTGTGCGTGCGACCTATAGCTGTCATCACTTTAGGTCTCCTTTTTGAACCGTAGCTATTCTTCACAGTACATATTTTTTCACGCATTTATCCTCCTATATGTACTCCTAGGCTATTTCCACGTGCTCCCATTCGCCGACATGTGGGACATAGAGCATCTGGGTCGTAGTGCATGCACGACTCGAAGCATATGCCGGGGTACTTTACATTTCAGATCTCACGAATTACATGCAACCCCCCCGTAGAAGAATAAATAAATGAATGAATTACTACATGAAACCGGATCACGTTCATGAAATTTTGGACATAACACGTTTATAAAAAATGACCGGACCTAAACCAGTCTAAGGGCCTCTTTGATTTTCCTGCAAAAAAGGGCTTCTTTGATTCGCAGGATACTGAAAACACAGGAATGGGGAAAGTATGATGGCGATGAACTGAGACAAGGAGAACTCTAACTCAGTTAGAGGTTAGAGTTAGATTCTAACTCTGAACTAACCCTAAACTAACTCTAAACCAAAGAGGTGAATGGATTGCAGGGTTAGATTGACAATAAATGCTCTTTCTCAATCATTTGACTACTTTGGACCCTATTTCCTGCCGGATTTGGTGTGGCCGGCTCTTGTGTGGCCTCCTCCCGCTCACAGTTGACATAAACGAACCAACTTTACAAATCAATCATGCAAAACATGATAATTTTTACTTTGTCCATACAAATGAGATATCCCACTTAAACATACAAGTTGTCAATCAAGCTTCACAAAAAAAACTCCATGAAACAAAGCATGAGCTAGCTCATCACGGAAGTCATTCACGATAGGGAGGGAGCCCGGAGCCCCTCACGTACCAAGGGAGGAGCTCGTCATCGTCGCTCTGGAGGAAGGCTTTGTAGAGCCCAAGCCCCGGGAACCCCTCCGACGTCGGCCCTTGCGAGTTGAGGTCGACACCGGCATGGTTAGCAAGGCCGCTTGCCGCCGACTGGGAACTTAATCTTTGGGCCTCTAGAAATAATGCAAGCCTGAAACTAAAATACCTAGAAAGGTGAACTGAATCTTTGGGCCTCTAGAAATAATGCAAGCCTGAAACTAAAATACCTAGAAAGGTGAACTGAATCTTTGGGCCTCTAGAAATAATGCAAGCCTAAAACTGAAATACCTAGAAAGGTGAACTGAATCTTTGGGCCTCTAGAAATAATGCAAGCCTGAAACTGAAACACCTAGAAAGGTGAACTGAATCTTTGGGCCTCTAGAAAGATTTATTACCTCCTCAAGCAGCATCAAACAATTCCATGAGTGCACCACAAATCTATACCAAGTTTGATCAGGATCTACTTTTCCAAATAAGAATTAGCGCTAGAGTGAGCAAGATCAATGATATGGCTGTGAGACAGAGAAGGAACGAACAAACTCACCCCTCTTGCGACCTCCCTGGTAGATGCGTCGCCACCGCCGCGCACGACAGAGGGAGAAAAACGACCGGTGAAGGGGGAGTGGGGCGACCTTCGAAGGCCGGAGGGAGAGGGCTGCCGGAGTAGGGCGGCGGAGGTCGGAAGGAGAGGGCGACCGGAGGAGAGAGAGGGCGAGCGGCGCTTGGGCGGGTGGCCCTATGGGGAACAGAGAGGAGTCGTGCGAGAGGGGGGGGGGATCTGGTGCGGGTAGGGGAGATTTTTTTAGTTCTCTTTTAGTCGGCCCGAGGATAACTAACCCAATTAGAACCTCTCCACCGGGCTAGTTTTTTTAGCTGGGTTAGAGCAAACTAGCTCAAACTAACCCCTCCTATTTCGATAATTTGAGACTATTTCAACCCAAACTAGCTCTAACTCAGGGATCCAAACAAAGAGGAGTAGTAATGTACATGCTACAGTGTGGACCGTAGCACATTGTTTTATTGGCCATATCACCACATTGTTTTCTACTGCTGGTTCACTGGGCTGCCGTGGTTCGCACTGCTGGTTCACTGGGCTGCCGTGGTTCGCACTCCTCCGGCCTGAGTAGTAGTAGTAGTATATACCGCATCATTCTTTGCTCCTTCTTACTACTACGTAGTACTTCACCGACATGTGGGAGAGCCAGCATCCGGGTCGACGTGTCATGCACCAGATTAGAGTGCGGAACGGAAGGGGGGCATTACTCCGATCGTAGTGCCAGTAATTCATGACTATAGTTATTAGTCATATCACAAGTCTTTCCAGCAGTAACACGCCGTCAAATTGCACAGCCCGACCTTTCCAGTAGTAAGTTTGAGAATCTGCCACTCGCTCACCCTCCTCGCCTCTCTGTCAAACCGCCTACCCGAAAACTGCCGCGCGTACTGCCCGGGAAAAGCCCCGCCCTCAACTTTTAACTACGCGAAAATTTCAAGCTTGTTCGTTCTATATAAATACTTACTGTATGTTTATTTACCCGTGGGGTTGTTCAATGAATGGAGGGCCGGGGAGCACAAGTGAACAATACCAGTACTACTACTAGTAGTAAGTAGGAGTCATACAGTAGTCACCTCAAATAAAGAGTTTCTTTTCTTTAATGCCACGTACACAAATTGAAACGCTTGTTGTGGAGAGAAAAAGATAATCACTCCACTATATATGTACGCAGGGGCCCAAGATCTTGCTTTACTAGGGTTGCTCTCTTCATTCTCTCATCCTCTCCAGATCTAAACAAGACAGCGGTAGTGACATTTTCTCTCTGCTCACCGCTGGTCATAGATCCGGCCAGATCCCTTCGGCCGGTGTGTGTAGAGGACCAAAAGGTGCATCATTCACGCGGTCATCGCCGCCGAGGGAGGAAACCCACAGCTGCCGGCGGGGTCCGATCCTCTGCCCGTGCCGTTCTCTCCGACACATCGCCGACTCGGGAGGTCCTCTGACCCTTCTTCCTCCCTGCCGTATTGTGCGCAGATCGGACCTGCCGCCGCCGACATCCCGATGAACCTCGGGTACAAGTTCTTCGAAAGCGGCCTTGCTCTACTGCCCCATCTCCCAACGTGTCTGCATGTGCATATTTTTCTACTTCCATCAGCTCTTCCAAATCCACCTAATTTTTTAGTATTATTAGAGGTAAAGCTACTTCATGCATTTGAATCTAGGACTTGGTTCAAACAACGAAGAAAGGGGGTAAAATCGTAGCATGAATCTAGGACTTGATTCAAAGAGGAAATAACCGAGGGAAAGTAGTAGAGACCGGGTACCCAACCGATCTCTTGGTTGAAAAGGGAAATAATGGGAAATCTCAGTACAAACTGGATAAGGAACAGATCTGTTATTGGTTGAAAAATGGATAGAAAGTGGCGGCTGGTGGACAAGTCAACAGAGTATGTCCAGGATTAGATTTGCTGCCCTCACATAGTAAAAGGTCTCCAGGATTAGATTTGCTGCCCTCACATAGTAAAAGGTCTCCAGGATTAGATTTACTGCCCTCACATAGGAAAAGTTCTCCAGAATTAGATTTGCTGCCCTCACAGAGCATGAACAAACTCGGCATCACCACTTTATGCCTCTTTGTAGGTACATTGTGTTGATGCGTCCACTGTCGCATGTCCTTATACCAACCTTTTGCTGTTGTTAATGTAAGGGCGCATGTTAACTGAAGCGATCACACTGTTACCTAAAGGACATGTCTAACCAGTGTTATTGTTAATCTAATGCCTCCAGTGATATGATGCAATTAAACTGTGTTAACAAATGGTACTCCTGTTGTTTTCCCAAGTATGATAAGTAAGTTGCTTCTTTATGCTGCTGAGTGACCTGGTGTCCCCGTGGTCCCATGCCCTTAAACCAACTCTTTAGCTGCTATTGATTTACTGTATTTGGTAAACAAGCAATGCCACTATTAAAGTAATCCCATATTTGACGAATGTCATAGTTGATCGTAATGCTTCCGGTAACATGAAGCATTGCTGATGTTTTAAAATTTCTACTGTCCTTGTGTGATTGCCATGAACATAATTAATATGCTTCTTTTCATTTCGTGTATGTTTCGTATATTCTTATTGACCAGCAAATGTCTACTTTCTATCTTTTTGTGCAGATAGGGATATCCATTTCACCTGTTGCTATTGTGACCTTTTGGTGAACTGCACAAAACACTTTCTTTTGGAATGAGTGTCTTGTGCAGTTCAACTAAAATATCACGTGGGCAACATCTCTCAATTTTGGTGGAACTGCACAAAATGGTGATTGGAGTTTGCAAAATCTCCATCAAATTCTGCTGGTAATCTCATACAACATTTTATTAGGTTTTGCAAGATGAGCCATCACTGTCACCACAATGGCACTTTATTTTAGTGGAACTACACAAAAGGATAAGCAAATTATAGTTGCACCTTACATGAGCAGGACAACCAACCTCAATGTTGCTAAATTTTAGTGCAACCACTAAAGAAGAACCTACCAGCTCACGAGAGCCAGTACTTCTTGTTAGATGAATGATGCAATCTTTGCTTCATTTCAGGTGAACTGCAGAAAAAGGTGCATGAATTGAATCATGGAGCTGGAGGTTGACCTCATCCGAGTGGAGTTGCAAGTTCACCGCATCGAGTCGTGGTGGTATAGGACCCCTCACACTGGTTGCTTCAGCTAGTGCCACTATTATAGTAATCATGCTCTTTCTTATCTGTGCAAACAGGAATACTCTACTACAGATGTTGTGATGTCAAGAGCATTCGCCAAGTTCTTTGGTTGTATGACACGGCTAGCCAAGATGGATTTAATCCCAATATTCACTTTATCAAAAGGCTCTAATGGGTTGGTTCTGAATCTTGCAAGCCGGGAATCAATGAGATGTGTAGGCATCTTTGTTGTAATTATTATTTGAATCTTATTTGTTGGTTCTGAATCTTGGAAGCTGGGAATCAATGAGATGTGTAGGCATCTTTGTTGTACTTATTATTTGAATCTTATTTGTTGGTTCTGAATCTTGCAAGCTGGGAAACACAACATGATGATGCAGAGGACAACAACCATAACAAACTGTTCAAACTTGGTAGTATTTTATGTGAAAGTGCGGGAAATGTGCTGATCATGTGCGTCCTTAGAATAATAATTCTAATTGTTGTGCATGTTGATCCTGTGGCACTGATAGAACGAGCCAATGCATTGCTTGTTTTAAGAATACATTTTAATTAAAGCTAATTAAATTTAAGTAAAGTGACCACTAACACTTGTTATTACAGTACCAATACAAACCCACTCGTGAACCGATGTGTGTGGCCGGAATAGGTTTCTTAATGGAGACGTTTGAATGCGCCGAGGGTGCATATTCTGCCGGGCGTACAACGGGCGAAGGAGAGGTAGTAACTGTTGTCGCCTATACACACTCAGTTTACTGTTGAATCCAGTTCCCCAAGAGCTGAAAAATGAACTGTTGCTGCCGCCTACTCACTCATTCACTTGAAGAGACTCCAATGGCGATATGCGGGTTGAGCCTGCTGGATATGGACTTCAGAAAGGAGTTCACCTTTGAGTTCTCCATTTAGTCCCATGGCGGCACCAAGTTAAATGTGATGTACACCAACGATCCGGACTCGGTGAAGCTCTGCCTCGCCGAGTTCAAGCAGTACCTACAAGACGAGAAAGCACAAGGTCGCAGGACTAGACCTTGTGCCCATCCATTCATCTCCTGACAGGGACCAGCAGATCACGGTCGCCTAGGTATGCGTGCGAGATGAGGTTCTCGTCTACCACTGCTGTAGGGCCATCAGAGGTTCTGGAGCATTCACCCATTTCATCGGCAGCGCCGACTGCACATTCGCTACAATGGACAGAAGGAAGAACACGACAATTCGGCCATCTGGTGCAGCAAGCTTGTCAACATCCAGAAGCAATACAAGATCATCTGCAATGGGCAGGAGAAGGATTCCGTGGTTGACCTCACCGAGACCATCATCAACCCCTACTATGCCAACATGAAAGAAGACAACGATACCAAGGAGCTCCACCGACCACCCTGCATCCAAACAAGTCAACCCTCGTACTCCCCTCCGCCTGCATCTTCCCCCGCTCTGGTTCATTCGATCCACGGTGTCGACATCGTCCTCTACCTTGGTGCTCTCGCCGTGGCACTGCCGTCTGTTGTTCCCAACATGGTCAGCAAAACAAGAGGAATCGGGAGACAACTATTCGTCGAGAGGCTGACAGTCCCAGGCCCACCAGGTCCATGGCCTAGGTTTTGTTGTTTAACATGGGCAGCCCACGACATGTTTCAATGTTTTTTGGATCAAGAGGCCTCTGGGCCTCCCAACCTAGCTTGTCTATAACATCAGCAGCCCAAGTTATGTTTGTTTTTTCAAGACGACGCACAACTCAGTTCTTTTTTTCTATAAGAATGCAAAACTGAACCTGTATTTGCAGAGTGTAGGCCCACCCCGCACCTGAACCAGTCAAGTTTCCCACTCCTCTCCGTCTGCGACTCCACTGTCGCATCTTCCCCATCTCCGGGTCATTCTAGTCTGGGCCCTCGCCGTTGTCCATCGCCTCGCTGTGCTCAGCACAGTGTGGTCAACAAACGAGAGTCATCGGAAGAGGACTATACGTGAGAGCCTAATAGCTGGGACCTATCGTGGTTCTAAGTCTGACAGTAGTGTAGGGGGGTAGGTATCGTGAGGCAAGATCTTAGCTATGGAGTAGTTGTATACGCAAGGAGTTTACGAGTTCAGGCCCTTCTCGGAGGAAGTAACAACCCTACGTCTCGAAGCCCGGAGGCGGTCGACTGGATTATATGCGTATGAGTTACAGGGGTGCGAATCCTTTACACTGAGGAGGCGGGTGGCTTATATAGAGTTCGCCAGACCCCTTCGGCCCTCAGTTATGCAGGGTTTAAGGTACATTAAGGTCTGGCGTTACTGGTAACGCCACAAGTAAAGTGCTATGATGATCATAAAAGCTACTCAATGACCAGCCGTTCGCATGCAGAGTGTCTTTAGATCTCCCGGCCGTCGAGTGGTTGGCTTCATGGTCGAGTGGTTGGCTTCAGGGTCGAGTGTCTTCGAGTCAGTCGAGTGGAACACTTCTGAGTCGATTGACAGGTGGTTTCTTCTAGAGATGTCCTTGGGTAGGGTAGCTTGGACAGGTCCGTGACCCTACCCTAGGTACATATCTTCATCATTAGCCCCCGAATGGATCGAGGTTTGAGTGGGGAAGGAGTTGGACACACTTCCGACTCATTTCCGTGTTATGCGTATGTCTTGTTCTGGATCAATGAACTTTAGGTGACGGCACCAACTTTTTTTTCAGTCGCCTTGATCCATTGTTTGTATCCTTCGAGTGAAGTTTTTTACTTGGAGAGCTCCGAGTGACAGAGCAAAGGAGATCTTTCGTCTGACGAGTTGCTCTGCAGCTCGCGGATTTAGCGGGATTTGTATTTCGGGAAGCGCGCGGGGCGGAGGAGGCCGCAGTAATCGGATGGGATAAGGCAGGGCCGCCTCGATCTCTGCGCCACCTTTTTCGCCACATATCGCGCGCGCGACTGTTGCGGGATTTGACAGGATCGTCCGGGCCTACAAGTCAGTCACTCAGAAGTACCCTCATATAAGGCGCCGGACGGGGTTTTTTGAACAGTGCGTTCTCATTTCCTCCTCTCTTCTCCAGACTTATCCGCCGCGTTCACTTCCGCCTCAGCGCTTCTACCCCATGCGCGTCTCGCCGGCGACGATGGTGAAAGAGAAGACAGCGGCCCTAGAGCGGGCGAAGAAAGCAACAGCGAAGGCGAAGGGAAGGGCGACCAGTCGAGGCGGATCTTCATCGAGGGCCGGCCTGCCGCAGGGCTGGATCCAGGGTGACTGGATCCGCTCAACGATTCATCAAGCAGATCTTGATAACCTGGCCGATGGAGGACTGATCCTGCATGGATCGGCGCAGCTCCCGAGGAAGGAGTCCGAGCCACAACCTCAGGAGGGTGAGTGCGTTCTCTTGGCCACCCATGTCGACCGTGGGTTTTCTTTGCCGCCTCACCCTTTCTTTCGGAGATTTCTGAATTTCTTTGGGGCGCAACTCCACCACTTCACTGTTGGAAATATGCCCTAGAGGCAATAATAAAAGCATTATTATTATATTTCCTTGTTCATGATAATTGTCTTTATTCATGCTATAATTGTGTTATCCGGAAATCGTAATACATGTGTGAATAACAGACACCGACATGTCCCTAGTGAGCCTCTAGTTGACTAGCTCGTTGATCAACAGATAGTCATGGTTTCCTGACTATGGACACTGGATGTCATTGATAACGAGATCACATCATTGGGAGAATGATGTGATGGACAAGACCCAATCCTAAACATAGCACAAGATCGTATAGTTCGTTTGCTAGAGTTTTCCAATGTCAAGTATCTTTTCCTTAGACCATGAGATCGTGTACTCCCGGATACCGTAGGAGTGCTTTGGGTATGCCAAACGTCACAACGTAACTGGGTGACTATAAAGGTAGACTACGGGTATCTCCGAAAGTGTCTGTTGGGTGACATGGATCAAGACTGGGATTTGTCACTCCGTATGACGGAGAGGTATCACTGGGCCCACTCGGTAATGCATCATCATAATGAGCTCAGAGTGACCAAGTGTCTGGTCACGGGATCATGCATTACGGTACGAGTAAAGTGACTTGCCGGTAACGAGATTGAACGAGGTATTGGGATACCGACGATCGAATCTCGGGCAAGTAACATATCGATAGACAAAGGGAATAGCGTACGGGATTGATTAAATCCTCGACATCGTGGTTCATCCGATGAGATCATCGTGGAGCATGTGGGAGCCAACATGGGTATCCAGATCCCGCTGTTGGTTATTGACCGGAGAGTCGTCTCGGTCATGTCTGCTTGTCTCCCGAACCCGTAGGGTCTACACACTTAAGGTTCGGTGACGCTAGGGTTATGAAGATATGTATATGCAGAAACTCGAATGTTGTTCAGAGTCCCGGATGAGATCTCGGACGTCACGAGGAGTTCCGGAATGGTCCGGAGGTAAAGAATTATATATAGGAAGTGCTATTTCGGGCATCGGGACAAGTTTCGGGGTTATCGGTATTGTACCGGGACCACCGGAAGGGTCCCGGTGGTCCACCGGGTGGGGCCACCTGTCCCGGGGGGCCACATGGGCTGTAAGGGGTGCGCCTTGGCCTAGATGGGCCAAGGGCAACAGCCCCTATAGGCCCATGCACCTAGGGTTTCCACCATGGAAGAGTCCATGTGGTGGAAGGCACCCCTAGGTGCCTTGGGGGGGAGAGAAACCTCCCCTTGGCCGCCGCCCCCCTAGTAGATGCCATCTACTAGGGCCGGCGCCCCCCCTGGCACCCCTATATATAGTGGGGGGAGAGGAGGGATTTTACACCAGCCCCTGGCGCCTCCACCTCCCCCCGTTACGTCTCTCCCTCGTAGTCTCGGCGAAGCCCTGCTGCTGTGACGCCCTGCATCCACCACCACGCCGTCGTGCTGCTGGATCTTCATCAACCTCTCCTTCCCCCTTGCTGGATCAAGAAGGAGGAGACGTCTCCCGTCCCGTACGTGTGTTGAACGCGGAGGTGCCGTCCGTTCGGCGCTGGTCATCGGTGATTTGGATCACGTCGAGTACGACTACATCATCACCGTTCTTTTGAACGCTTCCGCTCGCGATCTACAAAGGTATGTAGATGCATCCAATGACTCGTTGCTAGATGAACTCCTAGATGATCTTGGTGAAACGAGTAGGAAATTTTTGTTTTCTGCAACGTTCCCCAACAGTGGCATCATGAGCTAGGTCTATGCGTAGTTCTTCTTGCGCGAGTAGAACACAATTTGTTGTGGGCGTAGATTTGTCAACTTTCTTGCCGTTACTAGTCCTTTCTTGCTTCAGCGGTATTGTGGGATGAAGCGGCCCGGACCAACCTTACACGTACGCTTACGTGAGACCGGTTCCACCGACTAACATGCACTAGTTGCATAAGGTGGCTGGCGGGTGTCTGTCTCTCCTACTTTAGTTGGAGCGGAATCGATGAACAGGGTCCTTATGAAGGGTAAATAGAAGTTGACAAATCACGTTGTGGCTTTAACGTAGGTAAGAAGACGTTCTTGCTAGAACCCTAATTCAGCCACGTAAAACTTGCAACAACAATTAGAGGACGTCTAACTTGTTTTTGCAGCAAGTGGTTTGTGATATGATATGGCCAAAGTTGTGATGAATGATGAATGATCTATATGTGATGTATGAGATGTTCATGCTATTGTAATAGGATTCACGACTTGCATGTCGATGAGTATGACAACCGGCAGGAGCCATAGGAGTTGTCTTTATTCTTTTATATGACCTGCGTGTCATCGAGAAACGCCATGTAAATTACTTTACTTTATTGCTAAACGCGTTAGCCATAGTAGTAGAAGTAATAGTTGGCGAGCAACTTCATGGAGACACGATGATGGAGATCATGATGATGGAGATCATGGTGTCAAGCCGGTGACAAGATGATCATGGAGCCCCAAGATGGAGATCAAAGGAGCTATGTGATATTGGCCATATCATGTCACGTTTATTATTTGATTGCATGTGATGTTTATCATGTTTTGCATCTTGTTTACTTAGAACGACGGTAGTAAATAAGGTGATCCCTCATACTAATTTCAAGAAGTGTTCCCCCTAACTGTGCACCGTTGCGACAGTTCGCTGTTTCAAAACACCACGTGATGATCGGGTGTTTTATTCAGACGTTCACATACAACGGGTGTAAGACAGATTTACACATGCAAACACTTAGGTTGACTTGACGAGCCTAGCATGTACAGACATGGCCTCGGAACACAGAAGACCGAAAGGTCGAGCATGAGTCGTATAGAAGATACGATCAACATGAAGATGTTCACCGATGTTGACTAGTCCGTCTCACGTGATGATCGGACACGGTCTAGTTTAACTCGGATCATGTAATACTTAGATGACAGGAGGGATGTCTAATCTAAGTGGGAGTTCATTAATAATTTGATTAGTTGAACTTAATTATCATGAACTTAGTCTAAATATTTTACAATATGTCTTGTAGATTAAATGGCCAACGTAGTCCTCAACTTCAACGCGTTCCTAGAGAAAACCAAGCTGAAAGACGATGGCAGCAACTATACGGACTGGGTCCGGAACCTGAGGATCATCCTCATAGCTGCCAAGAAAGATTATGTCCTACAAGCACCGCTTGGTGACGCACCCGTTCTCCCTGCAGAACAAGATGTTATGAACGCTTGGCAGGCACGTTCCGATGACTACTCCCTCGTTCAGTGCGGCATGCTTTACAGCCTAGAGCCGGGGCTCCAAAAGCGTTTTGAGAGACATGGAGCATATGAGATGTTCGAAGAGCTGAAAATGGTTTTCCAAGCTCATGCCCGGGTCGAGAGATATGAAGTCTCCGACAAATTCTTCAGCTGTAAGATGGAGGAAAACAGTTCTGTCAGTGAGCACATACTCACTATGTCTGGGTTGCATAACCGCTTGACTCAGCTGGGAGTTAATCTCCCGGATGATGCGGTCATTGACAGAATCCTCCAGTCGCTTCCACCAAGCTACAAGAGCTTTGTGATGAACTTCAATATGCAGGGGATGGAAAAGACCATTCCTGAAGTATTTGCTATGCTGAAATCAGCAGAGGTAGAAGTCAGGAAGGAACATCAAGTGTTGATGGTCAATAAAACCACTAAGTTCAAGAAAGGCAAGGGTAAAAAGAACTTCAAGAAGGACGGCAAGGAGGTTGCCGCGCCCGGCAAGCAAGCTGCCGGGAAGAAGCCAAAGAATGGACCCAAGCCCGAGACTGAGTGCTTTTATTGCAAGGGAAGCGGTCACTGGAAGCGGAACTGCCCTAAGTACTTAGCGGATAAGAAGGCCGGCAAAACAAAAGGTATATGTGATATACATGTAATTGATGTGTACCTTACTAGTGCCCGTAGTAGCTCCTGGGTATTTGATACCGGTGCAGTTGCTCACATTTGTAACTCAAAGCAGGGGCTGCGGAATAAGCGGAAACTGGCAAAGGACGAGGTGACGATGCGCGTCGGGAATGGTTCCAAGGTCAATGTGATCGCCGTCGGCACGCTACCTCTGCATCTCCCTTCGGGATTAGTTTTAAACCTTAATAATTGTTATTTAGTGCCAGCTTTGATCATGAACATTGTATCGGGATCTCGTTTAATTCGAGATGGCTACTCTTTTAAATCTGAGAATAATGGTTGTTCCATTTTTATGAGAGATATGTTTTATGGTCATGCTCCTATGGTGAATGGTTTATTCTTTATGAATCTCGAACGTGATGCTACACATGTTCATAATGTGAGTACCAAAAGAAGTAAGGTTGATAATGATAGTCCCACATACCTGTGGCACTGCCGCCTTGGTCACATAGGTGTCAAACGCACAAAGAAGCTCCATGCTGATGGACTTTTAGAGTCTCTTGATTATGAATCATTTGACACATGCAAACCATGCCTTATGGGTAAAATGACCAAGACTCCGTTCTCAGGAACAATGGAGCGAGCAACCGACTTATTGGAAATCATACATACTGATGTGTGCGGTCCAATGAGTGTTGAGGCTCGCGGTGGCTATCGTTATGTTCTCACCCTCACTGATGATTTAAGTAGGTATGGGTATATCTACTTAATGAAACACAAGTCTGAAACCTTTGAAAAGTTCAAGGAATTTTAGAGTGAGGTTGAAAATCAACGTGACAGGAAAATCAAGTTTCTACGATCAGATCGTGGAGGAGAATACTTGAGTCACGAGTTTGGGGCACACTTAAGAAAATGTGGAATAGTTTCACAACTCACGCCGCCTGGAACACCTCAGCGTAATGGTGTGTCCGAACGTCATAATCGCACTCTGTTAGATATGGTGCGATCTATGATGTCTCTTACCGATTTACCGCTTTCTTTTTGGGGCTATGCTTTAGAGACTGCCGCATTCACTTTAAATAGGGCTCCGTCGGAATCCGTTGAGACGACACCGTATGAATTATGGTTTGGGAAGAAACCTAAGCTGTCGTTTCTAAAAGTTTGGGGATGCGATGCTTATGTCAAGAAACTTCTACCTGAAAAGCTCGAACCCAAATCGGAAAAATGCGTCTTCATAGGATACCCAAAAGAAACTATTGGGTACACCTTCTACCTCAGATCCGAAGGCAAGATCTTTGTTGCCAAGAATGGGTCCTTTCTGGAGAAAGAGTTTCTCTCGAAAGAAGTAAGTGGGAGGAAAGTAGAGCTTGATGAAGTATTACCTCTTGAACCGGAAAATGGTGCAACTCAAGAAAATGTTCCTGAGGTGCCTGCACCGACTAGAGAGGAAGTTAATGACAATGATCAAGATACTTCTGATCAAGCCCCTACTGAAATTCAAAGGTCCACAAGGACACGTTTCGCACCAGAGTGGTATGGCAACCCTGTCTTGGAAATCATGCTGTTAGACAACAGTGAACCTTCGAACTATGAAGAAGCGATGGCGGGCCCGGATTCCGACAAATGGCTGGAAGCCATGAAATCCGAGATAGGATCCATGTATGAAAACAAAGTATGGACTTTGACTGACTTGCCCGTTGAGCGGCGAGCCATAGAAAATAAATGGATCTTTAAGAAGAAGACAGACGCGGATGGTAATGTGACCATCTATAAAGCTCGGCTTGTCGCTAAGGGTTATCGACAAGTTCAAGGGGTTGACTACGATGAGACTTTCTCGCCGGTAGCGAAGCTGAAGTCCGTCCGAATCATGTTAGCAATTGCCGCATTCTATGATTACGAAATATGGCAAATGGACGTCAAAACGGCATTCCTTAATGGTTTCCTTAAGGAAGAATTGTATATGATGCAGCCAGAAGGTTTTGTCGATCCTAAGAATGCTGACAAAGTGTGCAAGCTCCAATGCTCGATTTATGGGCTGGTGCAAGCGTCTCGGAGTTGGAACATTTGCTTTGATGAGATGATCAAAGCGTTTGGGTTTACACAGACTTATGGAGAAGCCTGCGTTTACAAGAAAGTGAGTGGGAGCTCTGTAGCATTTCTCATATTATATGTAGATGACATACTTTTGATGGGAAATGATATAGAACTCTTGGACATCATCAAGGCCTACTTGAATAAAAGTTTTTCAATGAAGGACCTTGGAGAAGCTGCTTATATATTAGGCATCAAAATCTATAGAGATAGATCAAGACGCCTCATAGGTCTTTCACAAAGCACATACCTTGATAAGATATTGAAGAAGTTCAATATGGATCAATCCAAGAAGGGGTTCTTGCCTGTGTTACAAGGTGTGAAATTGAGCTCAGCTCAATGTCCGACCACGACAGAAGATATAGAAGAGATGAGCGTCATCCCCTATGCCTCAGCCATAGGTTCTATTATGTATGCCATGCTGTGTACCAGACCTGATGTTAACCTTGCCGTCAGTTTGGTAGGAAGGTACCAAAGTAATCCCGGCAAGGAACACTGGACAGCGGTCAAGAATATCCTGAAGTACCTGAAAAGGACTAAGGAAATGTTTCTCGTTTATGGAGGTGACGAAGAGCTCGTCGTAAAGGGTTACGTCGACGCTAGCTTCGACACAGATCTGGATGACTCTAAGTCACAAACCGGATACGTGTATATTTTGAATGGTGGGGCAGTAAGCTGGTGCAGTTGCAAGCAAAGCGTAGTGGCGGGATCTACATGTGAAGCGGAGTACATGGCAGCCTCGGAGGCAGCACATGAAGCAATATGGGTGAAGGAGTTCATCACCGACCTAGGAGTCATACCCAATGCGTCGGGGCCGATCAAGCTCTTCTGTGACAACACTGGAGCTATTGCACTTGCCAAGGAGCCCAGGTTTCACAAGAAGACAAGGCACATCAAGCGTCGCTTCAACTCCATTCGTGAAAATGTTCAAGATGGAGACATAGAGATTTGTAAAGTACATATGGACCTGAATATAGCAGATCCATTGACTAAACCTCTCCCTAGAGCAAAACATGATCAACACCAGAATTTTATGGGTGTTCGATTCATCACAATGTAACTAGATTATTGACTCTAGTGCAACTGGGAGACTGTTGGAAATATGCCCTAGAGGCAATAATAAAAGCATTATTATTATATTTCCTTGTTCATGATAATTGTCTTTATTCATGCTATAATTGTGTTATCCGGAAATCGTAATACATGTGTGAATAACAGACACCGACATGTCCCTAGTGAGCCTCTAGTTGACTAGCTCGTTGATCAATAGATAGTCATGGTTTCCTGACTATGGACACTGGATGTCATTGATAACGAGATCACATCATTGGGAGAATGATGTGATGGACAAGACCCAATCCTAAACATAGCACAAGATCGTATAGTTCGTTTGCTAGAGTTTTCCAATGTCAAGTATCTTTTCCTTAGACCATGAGATCGTGTAACTCCCGGATACCGTAGGAGTGCTTTGGGTATGCCAAACGTCACAACGTAACTGGGTGACTATAAAGGTAGACTACGGGTATCTCCGAAAGTGTCTGTTGGGTGACTTGGATCAAGACTGGGATTTGTCACTCCGTATGACGGAGAGGTATCACTGGGCCCACTCGGTAATGCATCATCATAATGAGCTCAGAGTGACCAAGTGTCTGGTCACGGGATCATGCATTACGGTACGAGTAAAGTGACTTGCCGGTAACGAGATTGAACGAGGTATTGGGATACCGACGATCGAATCTCGGGCAAGTAACATATCGATAGACAAAGGGAATAGCGTACGGGATTGATTAAATCCTCGACATCGTGGTTCATCCGATGAGATCATCGTGGAGCATGTGGGAGCCAACATGGGTATCCAGATCCCGCTGTTGGTTATTGACTGGAGAGTCGTCTCGGTCATGTCTGCTTGTCTCCCGAACCCGTAGGGTCTACACACTTAAGGTTCGGTGACGCTAGGGTTATGAAGATATGTATATGCAGAAACCCGAACGTTGTTCGGAGTCCCGGATGAGATCCCGGACGTCACGAGGAGTTCCGGAATGGTCCGGAGGTAAAGAATTATATATAGGAAGTGCTATTTCGGGCATCGGGACAAGTTTCGGGGTTATCGGTATTGTACCGGGACCACCGGAAGGGTCCCGGTGGTCCACCGAGTGGGGCCACCTGTCCCGGGGGGCCACATGGGCTGTAAGGGGTGCGCCTTGGCCTAGATGGGCCAAGGGCACCAGCCCCTATAGGCCCATGCACCTAGGGTTTCCACCATGGAAGAGTCCATGTGGTGGAAGGCACCCCTAGGTGCCTTGGGGGGAGGGAAACCTCCCCTTGGCCGCCGCCCCCCCTAGTAGATGCCATCTACTAGGGCCGGCGCCCCCCTGGCACCCCTATATATAGTGGGGGGGAGAGGAGGGATTTTACACCAGCCCCTGGCGCCTCCACCTCCCCCCGTTACGTCTCTCCCTCGTAGTCTCGGCGAAGCCCTGCTGCTGTGACGCCCTGCATCCACCACCACGCCGTCGTGCTGCTGGATCTTCATCAACCTCTCCTTCCCCCTTGCTGGATCAAGAAGGAGGAGACGTCTCCCGTCCCGTACGTGTGTTGAACGCGGAGGTGCCGTCCGTTCGGCGCTGGTCATCGGTGATTTGGATCACGTCGAGTACGACTACATCATCATCGTTCTTTTGAACGCTTCCGCTCGCGATCTACAAAGGTATGTAGATGCATCCAATGACTCGTTGCTAGATGAACTCCTAGATGATCTTGGTGAAACGAGTAGGAAAATTTTTGTTTTCTGCAACGTTCCCCTACATTCACACCCAACACCATCGTGTACCTCGCTGCTTACGTGTCTTTGAGCGAGAATTTCTTGGGTTGCCGGCCTCATTGGGGTCTTTTCAAGCACATCTTCACATGTCGCTCCTAGACGGTGAAAAAGGCCAATCTGAGTGATGAGATAACAAGAGTGATTCAGATGTGTGGGGGTCTTGGGGTACAAATGAGAGGAAAAAGCTCTTTACCGGCCATGATCCTTCCCGACTCGGTCCGTGGATGGCAGTCGACCTGGTTCTACTACAAAGACCAGCCGATGCCAGGGCAGTCGACCGGACTCCCTCCTTTTACCATGGAACGAGTGAGGAAGCCTTCCTCTTTGAAGGTGATCCCGGAAGAGAAGGCGCAGGTTAAGGTGCTGGTCGAGCGTGTCGTCCAGCTTATCCGTGACGGGGTGACTGGCATGGACCTCTTGGAGGTCTTCCTCCAACGACGCATCCAGCTGCTTCAAGCCCGAGACCATCCGATCTGGTTGTATTCTGGTACTGAGGACACCACTCGGATCCACCTGGAGGGATTGACGATGCCACGCTGGAGAGATGGCTGGCGAGCATCATAGGGAACAAAGACAACCCCCGAGGAGCCAGGAGGATTCCTCCACTCGACCAATCATACGAAGTAGACAAGGTCCCATTCTGCATCTCGGACTGTGATCCTGCTTTCTTCATTCTGTTTGCTTAAAATTAGTTAACTGACTTTTGTCTTGTTTGTTGTCTTCTAGGCCATGACTGAGATGTACTCGATGCCCAACGGGGCGCAAGAACAGGCCGAGGAGGGAGAGGCAAGCGGAGGTGAAAGTGAGGAGGAGTGGAAATCTGATGGTGAAGGGGAAGAGGATGACGACGGCTCCAGCGAAGAGGAGGAGGAGGAAGTCAATCCTCCTCGCACGGAAAGGTGATCCAAGCTCGCCCACGACCCCGCGAGTGAGCGCGGCAAAGTGATTGCGCCCGTTGTGCAATCGTCAAAGCGCCCTCGGGCAGCTTCTCCGACGCCGACTGAAAAAGCGCCGAAGAATCCATGAGCGGTGCCATCAAAGCCGCCGAAGGCCTTGCCCAAGATGAGAATGGCCATTCCCACCATTTCCGGGTAACAGCAGAACTTGTGTCTTCCCGTTTAGCACGGACGAGCTCTTGGTCGACTCATTGATTAACCGATTGGTTTCCGAAATCCGCAGTGCTGCTACCTCCGAGACCTCCGCCAAGGACAGCGACCAGGAAATAGAAGACGCTGCCACCTCCAACCTTGGTACGCTCTCTGTAGTTTCACTTTTGGTCGATTGGATTTTCGTTTCTAACTTTGGATTTTTCCTATAGCTCCTCCTCATGTCATTGATCTCCCTGATGATGATGATGAGGTGCCACTGAGGGCGAGGAGGAATAAAAAGGTGCCGACTGGCAAGACCACTTAGATTGCATCAGTGCCTGAGGCATCGGCTCATGAGGGTGGCGATGTCACTCGACATTCCGTGTCCTTCGGTGTGCCGCTGACGAGTGTCCGGCCTTCGACGTCGACTGCTGATATGCCCTCCCTTTTCGCCACACACCACGTCCCAGAGGACCAAGCGGGTGCTGCTAAGGAGGCGATACGCCAGGCAGGGATCATGATGGAGCAGGTGAGGGTGATCCGGGAAGCCAGCCAAGCGGCCTATGATGCTAGCTCAGCCCTTCAGAGCAACGTCCAGGTTAGTTGGTCACCGCTTGTTCTGTTAGGATATGCTATCTGAAGACTTTCTTTCCAAAGATCTTTGTATCTGTACACCCACTGGGTGTGTCGATTGAATATTTGAATTGGTGGGGGCACGCCGAGTGCACCCACTGGGTGTAGTCCCCGAGACTATGGTGGACTGCTGGCAGTTGACTGTAGTCTTTGTATTTTGAATTTATCCATTCTAACTTCTTCACTTGGTCTGGTCGGACCATGTCGAATGGAATCTTGGAACCGGTGGGGGCACACTGAGTGCACCCACTGGGTGTAGTCCCCGAGACTACGGTGGACTGCTGGCAGTCGACTGTAGTCTGAAGAACCTGTTTTTTTCGATAGATCATGATGAGACCAAGACTAAGTGCTGGCAGTTAGCTATAGGGCTATAGTTTTAGGATCATAACCTCTTTATCTCTTTTCGGCCGACTGATCGGACCAAGTCGGTAGAACCAGTGGGGGCACGCTGAGTGCACCCACTGGGTGTAGTCCCCGAGACTACTGTTGAATATTTTGATTCGACTGTAGTCTTAGAAATGTTACAGTTTTTCTCTTAGTCACTCGGAAGCAACCTCTCTTTGATGTCTGTCGACTGACTCTTCACAGAAATCTTGCGATCTTGTGGCTCGTTATACTGAGTTGGAAAACAAACATATCCAGCTCGACCTTGACTTGAAGCTTGTTCAGGAGAACTTTCAGAAGGCGAAGGACGAGGCAAAAGGTATGATTGGTGAGAACTTGACGACTGTCTTTATCTTTCTGCCCATTCCTGATTCTGATCTCATTGTCATTTTGCAGATAAAACGAAGGAGGCTCTGAAGAAGAAGGACCATGACCTTGCCGAGGCGCAGAAGGCGGCTTTGGACAAAACGAAGCTTGCAAAAGAAAAACTGGCTTCAGTCGGTAAACTTGAAGAGGAGAACGCCAATCTGAAAGCTGCTCTCGACGCGGCCAACAAGGAGGTCAATCGTCTGAAGAATGATAAGATAGCTCTGAGTGACAAGGCTAGTGAACTGGTGGGGAAGAAGAACGATCTGGAGGCTTATCTGGGAGGGCTCACCAAGAAGTTATTCATCATGCTTGAGGGTAATCTCTCCTACCCGACTGGCTTGTAATCACCGACTTATCGTAGAACTGCTGGTTTATCTTTGAATTGTGTTTGCAGAGTTCTGCCAAAACTTCGAGGAGGAGACCAGCCGAGTGGAGACAGGCTTGGATCCCATTAATTCTCCTGTGAAGGATGAAACTGCCATGAATGTGCTCCGACTGGAGTCTCGTGTTGCTGGTGTGATTGACTACCTTGCTCGACTGAAGGTTGCGGCATCGCAGATCGACACGACACTCTGGCCAGGAGATACGCTTCAAAATGACCTCGAGTCTCTAATGACTCGACTGAATGAAGTTCCAGGTCGAGTGCAAGAATGGAAGAAGTCTTCTGCCAGGTGCGGTGCTGATGTTACTCTGTCCCTGGTCCGTGTTCACTGCAAGGATGCGCGAGAGGACAAGCTGGCGTCCCTCAAAGTGGCCAACACCAAGAAGCATGACTTCCAATCTTTCATGGAGACCTTCATTGCTGCTGCCACTCGGATTGCTGATGGAATCGACCTGGACCAGTTTGTCGCGCCTTCCAGTCCTCCACCCGAGGAGTAAGAAAAACTTCTATGCTTCACCTTAAATTTGCCTCGGAATGCCGAGTGGTTTTGTAACCGATAAACTTTTACAGGCTTGATGCCTGAGCACTTCTGAATCCGTAGGATGTTATCTGAACTTGGCTTATCATTGAATATGCTTGCATTTGCCTTCAAGCGAACTTTGTTCTTCACTCGGAATATACTTTAATGCTTGAGACGCAGCCCTGAGGTGGAGAATCTAGTCGACCTGCTCTTCATCGCTCTTGTAGGTAAGGATGGAGCACAAATTGCAGTCGACCTGCGTCCTTGTAGAGTGCATGTTGTATTTATGGCTTAGCTCCGAAGGAGAAGGTAGCAGTCGACCTGCACCTCGTTGTCCTTGCAGAGCACACATTGTATTTGTGGCGTAGCTCCGAAGGAGAAGGTAGCAGTCGACCTGCACCTCGTCGTCCTTGCAGAGCGCATGTTGTATTTGTGGCAGAGCTCCAAAGGAGAAGGTAGCAGTCGACCTGCACCTCATCGTCCTTGCGGAGTGCACATTGTATTGGTGGCGGAGCTCCGAAGGAGAAGGTAGCAGTCGACCTGCACCTCGTCGTCCTTGCGGATCGGAATGGATTTCATACTTAGGCGAGTACTGGACTGCAGCTAAGCCCCCGAGTGGGAGGTTTGCTCTTCACTCGGTAGGAATTTCAAATACTTAGGCGAGTACTGGACTGCAGCTAAGCCCCCGAGTGGGAGGTTTGCTCTCCACTCGGTAGGATTTCAAATACTTAGGCGAGTACTGGACTGCAGCTAAGCCCCCAAGTGGGAGGTTTGCTCTCCACTCGATAGGATTTTCAAATACTTAGGCGAGTACTGGACTGCAGCTAAGCCCCCGAGTGGGAGGTTTGCTCTCCACTAGGTAGGATTTTCAAATACTTAGGCGAGTACTGGACTGCAGCTAAGCCCCCGAGTGGGAGGTTTGCTCTCCACTCGGTAGGATTTCAAATACTTAGGCGAGTACTGGACTGCAGCTAAGCCCCAGAGTGGGAGGTTTGCTCTCCACTTAGTAGGATTTTCAAATACTTAGGCGAGTACTGGACTGCAGCTAAGCCCCCGAGTGGGAGGCTTGCTCTCCACTCGATAGGATTTTCAAATACTTAGGCGAGTACTGGACTGCAGCTAAGCCCCCGAGTGGGAGATTTGCTCTCCACTCGGTAGGATTTTCAAATACTTAGGCGAGTACTGGACTGCAGCTAAGCCCCCGAGTGGGAGGTTTGCTCTCCACTCGGTAGGATTTCAAATACTTAGGCGAGTACTGGACTGCAGCTAAGCCCCTGAGTGGGAGGTTTGCTCTCCACTCGGTAGGATTTCAAATACTTAGGCAAGTACTGGACTACAGCTAAGCCCCCGAGTGGGAGTGTTGCTCTCCACTCGGTAGGATTTTCAAATACTTAGGCGAAACGGATTCACAGCTAAGCCCCCGAGTGAGAGGCTTGCTCGTCACTCGGTAGGAGATTTTTTTTACAAACTTAGGCGAAACGGATTCGCAGCTAAGCCACCCATTGGGGGATTTCTCACACAAACAAAAGCAACAACAATCAATGGGAAAATTATAACACTCTTGTCTTTGATAAACAAACTACAGGGGTACTTTTTATTACATCTCATCCGAGTGAGTACTTAAGTGTAAAAGGGGCGGAGCAGCTCCGCATTCCAAGCTCGTGGCTCATCAATCTGGCGACCGACATTGTAAAGATGGTATGCTCCATTGTGGAGAACTTTGGTGACGATGAAGGGGCCTTCCCAAGTAGGGTAAGTTTGTGTGGCTTCTGTTGATCCACTAGGAGGACCAAGTCTCCTTCTTGGAAGGCTCGACTCTTCACGTTTCTGGCATGGAATCGACGCAAGTCCTATTGATAGATGGTCGATCGGATCATGGCCATCTCTCTTTCTTCTTCTAGAAGGTCGACTGCGTCCTGCCGGGCTTGTTTTGCTTCATCTTCAGAGTAGAGCTCGACTCGGGGTGCATTGTGAAGCAGGTCACTCGGCAGAACTGCTTCAGCTCCATAGACTAGAAAGAATGGAGTTCGCCCAGTCGAACGATTAGGAGTAGTCCTCAATCCCCAAAGAACTGATGGAAGTTCGTCGACCCACGTGCCTGCTGCGTGTTTGAGATCACGCATCAACCGGGGTTTCAGTCCTTTGAGAATTAGGCCGTTTGCTCTTTCTACTTGTCCATTCGACTGGGGGTGAGCGACGGAAGCATAGTCGACTCGCGTGCCTTGAGAAGGGAAAAAGGCTCTGAATTGGTCGGAATCGAAGTTTGACCCATTATCAGTGATCATGCTATGCGGAACTCCATATCTGAATATCAACTCTCTAATGAAGCTGATAGCAGTGCCGGCATCAAGATTCTTGATAGGCTTGGCTTCGATCCACTTAGTGAACTTGTCGACTGCCACCAGTACATGGGTGAAGCTGCTCCTGCCAGTTCTCAGTGGTCCAACCATATCTAATCCCCAAACAGCGAAGGGCCAGACGAATGGAATGGTCTTCAAGGCTGAGGCGGGCTTGTGTGACATATTGGAATAGAACTGACATCCTTCACACTTGTCGACTATCTCCTTCGCCATTTCATTTGCTCTGGGCCAGTAAAACCCCGCTCGGTATGCTTTGTCCACAATAGTCCGAGAAGATGCATGGTGGCCACAGGTCCCCGAGTGGATATCGTCAAGAATTATCTGACCTTCTTCTGGTGTTATACATTTATGACTGGCTCCAGTCGCGCTTTCCCTGTACAACTGTCCCCTTATCACAATAAAGGCCTTGGATCGACGGACGATCTACCGAGCCTCTTCTTCATTCTCTGGGAGTTCTTTCCTTAGGATATACGCGATATACGGCACTGTCCAGTCGGGAGTGATAACCAAAACTTCCATGATCAGGTCGACCACAGCTGGGACCTCAACTTCAGTCGGATCCGTGGCACTTTTTGGCTGCGGGGCTTCTTCGGTGAAAGGATCCTCTTGAACTGATGGTGTGTGGATGTGTTCCAAAAACACATTACCGGGAATGGCTTCTCTCTTGGAACCTATTTTTGCCAAATCATCAGCTGCTTAATTTTTCAGTCGGGGTATATGATGAAGTTCTAACCCCTCGAATTTCTTCTCTAGCTTTCTCACTGCATTGCAGTAACCAGTCATGGCTGGGCTTCTGACGTCCCACTCCTTCATCACTTGGTTAACCACCAAATCAGAGTCGCCGTAGACCATGAGGCGACGGACGCTGAGTGAAATGGCCATATGCAACCCATACAAAAGTGCTTCATATTCTGCTTCGTTATTGGAGGAATCAAAGTGAATCTGGAGCACATATCTGAGCTTATCTCCTCGGGGGGAAACCAACACTACCCCAGCACCAGAACCATTCAACATCTTAGAACCATGAAAGAACATGGTCCAGTGCTCCGAGTGAAATTGAGTCGGCAGTTGCTATTCAGTCCACTCGGCGATGAAATCTGCTATTGCTTGGGACTTGATGGCTTTCTTTGCCTCAAATCTGATATCTAGGGGAAGGAGTTCAATCGCCCATTTTGCCACTCGACCAGTTGCATCTCTGTTGTGCAAAATCTCTGACAATGGAGCATCGCTGACGACTGTAATGGAATGGTCAGAGAAGTAATGAGCAACCTTCTTCGTGGTCATATAAATCCCATATACAAGCTTCTGATAATGAGGGTATCTTTGCTTTGATGGGGTCAAAACTTCAGAAATATAATATACTGGGCGCTGAACTTTAAAGGCTTTTCCTTCTTCTTCCCGCTCGACCGTAAGTACTGTACTGACAACTTGTCCTGTGGCTGCAATGTAAAGCAGTAAAGGCTCTTTGTTGATCGGGGCAGCAAGCACCGGCTGGGTGGAAAGCAGGGCTTTTAGCTCTACAAACGCTGCATCAGCTTCAGGAGTCCACTCGAACTTGTCTGACTTCTTCATCAATCGGTAAAGAGGCAATGCCTTTTCACCGAGACAAGAGATGAATCGACTTAAAGCGGCCAAGCAACCAGTAAGCTTCTAAACATCGTGCACACGCACATGTCATTTCATTCGGAGTACAGTACCAACTTTTTCTGGATTGGCGTCGATTCCTTGTTCGGAAACGTGAAAACCGAGTAACTTTTCGCCAGGAACTCCGAATGTGCACTTTGATGGATTAAGCTTGATATCATACCTCCTGAGGTTGGCAAATATCTCAGCAAGGTCAGTCAGCAGGTCAGAACCTTTCCGTGACTTGACCACAATATCATCCACGTACGCTTCCACATTCCAACTGATTTGAGTGAGCAAACACTTCTGAATCATCCTCATGAACGTGGCTCCGGCATTCTTGAGGCCGAATGGCATGGTGACATAACAAAAGCACCCAAATGGAGTGATGAAAGCTGTTTTGATCTCATCGGGTCCATACAAACGGATCTGATGGTAACCAGAATAGGCGTCTAAAAAAGACAAGCGCTCACATCCCACAGTCGAGTCGACTATTTGGTCAATGCGGGGGAGAGGAAAATGATCTTTCGGGCAGACCTGATTGATATGTTTGAAGTCGATGCACATGCGAAGTGACTTGTCCTTTTTGGGGACCATGACAACATTGGCGAGCCACTCGGAGTGGTAAATCTCTCGGATGAACTCCGCTGCTAAAATCCGAGCCACCTCCTCGCCAATGGCCTTTCTTTTCTGGACGGTGGACCGTCGAAGATGTTCTTTGTCAGGTTTCACTTTTGAGTCGAATCGTAGACGGTGCTCAGCCAGCCCCCTGGGAACACCCGCCATGTCAGAAGGCTTCCATGTGAAGATGTCCCAGTTCTCACGGAGGAACTGGATGAGCGCTTCTTCCTATTTGGAGTCGAGTGTTGTAGAGATATGAGTCGGAGCAGCACTGGGGTCGGTCGGGTGAATGTGAATCGGTTTTGTCTCACCAGACGACTGAAATGTTGATTCCATAGCGGGCTTCTTGGCTCGCAATAAATCACTCGGGTCTGCAGTTTTTTGTTATTCCTGCCACTCTACCGCTGCCATCTGAGCATCGGTGATCTTTGAGCCTTTCTGAAAGCACTCTTCCGCCTTCTTCCAATTGCCAGTAATAATGATCACACCTTTGGGGCCAGGCATCTTCAATTTGAGGTACACATAACATGGTCGAGCCATAAAACGCGCATAAGCTGGCCTGCCCAAAATAGCGTGATAAGCACTCTGGAAATCCACAACTTCAAACGTCAACTTTTCTTTGCGGTAATTTCTGGAATCACCAAAAACCACATCAAGAGCAATTTGACCGAGTGACTCAGCCTTCTTTCCAGGAATGACTCCATGGAAGCTCATGTTGCTGGTACTGAGCATGGACATCGGAATACCCATCCCCTTCAACGTCTCTGCATATAGTATATTCAGGCCACTGCCACCATCCATCAAAACTTTAGTCAGTGGAGTGCCTTCGACGACTGGGTCGACCACCAGAGCTTGCCTCCTAGGGGTGGCTATGTGTGTCGGATGATCAGACTGGTCGAATGTGATGGCAGTCTGAGACCATTTTAGATAACTGGGTGTCACCGGAGCAACCATATTCACTTCTCGGTTGATAACTTTCAACCGACTTTTGCTTTCAACGTCAGCAAAAATCATCAAGGTGGAATTGACCTGGGGATATCCATCATCACTATCCTATTTGTCCTCAACCTTGTCCGACTCCTTTTCCTTATCTTTGGGCTATTTCCCTGGAATTGCTGGATCAAGAGCCGACACTGTCGAGTGGTATGTTTCGGGTAAATGAATTTACCCTCCTCATCTTTCCTCGTGTGGATGTGGCACGGCAAATCCATCACGTCATTTCCTTCTTTGTCCTTCACATTCTTAGGGTTCCAAGACCCTTTGGGCTTCCCTTTAAACTTTCCTTGAGTCACGGCCAAGGCTTCTCCAGGAGCAGCTGGCTCGGCTTTCCGCTTCTGCTTTCGACTGGAGTTCCCTCCTCCGGTTTCGTGGGCGATTGACTTGTGCTTGCCACTCCGGAGCCGATCCTCTTCTTCACCATTGGCATACTTGGTGGCTATCTCCATCATCCGACTCAGAGACATGTCTCCCGTTCGACCAAATTTCAGGTTTATCTCTTTGTACTTAACGCCTTCCTTGAAGGCACACACTGCCTGGTAATCAGATACATTCTCTACCGTGTGATGCAATGTGATCCATCTCTGGATGTAATATCTCAAAGTTTCATTCGACTTCTGCACACAAGATTGCAGCTCTGTCAGTCCTGCTGGTCCTTTGCAAGTTCCTTCAAACGTTCTGACAAACACTCGGGCAAGATCTTCCCAAGTGTAAATGCTGCTGGGTGCTAACTGATTCAACCATGCTCTGGCCGAGCCCTCCAACATAAGAGGAAGGTGTTTCATGGCCACCTCATCATTGCCGCCGCCAATCTGAATAGCCACTCGGTAGTCTTCAAGCCAAGTATAAGGCTTGGACTCACCAGTGAACTTACTGACTCCAGTCGCCAACCTGAAGTTGGGAGGAATCACCGCGGCCCTGATGGCTCTGCTGAAACACTCTGGTCCTGAGACGTGCACTCTGCTGCTGGTGGGTACATCTCTGTCGTGACCCTCTCGGTGAGCTCTGTCCATGTCGACCAAACCTTGAATGATAATGGATCTCGCATCAAAGCCTGGTTCCCTGGGGTCGACTGGAATCCTTCGCCCAACACTATGATGGCGTCTATCGTCCTGTTGTCGAGGCGCGTACGATCCACCCCTTGGGGGAGGGGTGGGCACTCGACGTCGATCATCGCGATCGATTCGGTGATCATACTGCTCACGGTTCTTGTACTGATCATGTCGGTCTCCACGCCCCTCACGCCTCGGGGGTGATCTGGGGCTATGAGCCGACTGGACTGTATTTGCAGCTACGGATCTGCTGTGAATCCTATTCCGCGACTGCGATACAGCTGAATTTTGATCTCCTGCTGCCCGGAGTAAATCTCTGATCTGCAATAAGCCTCTGCCAGCCTCTGACTGGGAAGGCTGAATTGACTCTGCTATACGGGCCGCAGCTGCTAAATTCTGAATCGGAGTTCGTATACCTGAGTCGGTGGTGGAAAGAGTTAACGGCGACTAGATTCCAGAACCCGTTGCCGCGCATGCTCGTCGAGTGCTCGCTGAAGGTTCTCTAGTCGAGTGCGCTCAACCAAGTTGGCCAAGCGCGTGTCCTCTAAGGCACGAGCCTCGGGGGCTTCTCCAACGATAGGAGTGTGCAGCGCATCCATGTTTCGGCGGTGAAGTTCTTCCCTCTGCAGCGAAGTGAGGGGCTCGGGGAGATACGCTTCATGGGCATGCGACGGATCGCCTCCGCCGTCACCTTCGTCGGTGCGGGGAAAACTGGGAGGACCGCGTGGTCCATCGACCATAAGAACCTCCGCCGCTGGATCACTGCTGTCGCACTCGGATGCAGTCTCTATGGAGCCAGTCGACAGGTCGAACAGGCCCTAGAGAGATTTGTCGGGCTCGATTGCCGTGACTTGGGGGGTGGTCGACTGGCGAGCCACCGCATGCCTCACCCACCGCTGAAGCCTTGACCGACCGGAGTGCTTGCACCGGCGGGAAATAGGAAGGGAGGACGACACAAGGACCGACCGATACTGGGTCGACGATTGCCGCAGGAGGACACCGCGGACGCACGCGCGAAAGTGTGTCGCTCCGCGGACTGGGAGCGCGTCGATGTCGAGCGGAGTCTCCTGAAGCCAAGCAGAGTCGTCGGCGATGAACGTGAGCGCGCCGAGACGGATCTGGCGGTCCTCAACCAAAACTCCGCCTGAAACCATGATGAAGGGGATCGAAAAAAATCGCAACTTCTCCAATAAGTCGCTAAGACACCTGCCCCACGGTGGGCGCCAACTGTCGTGGTTCTAAGTATGACAATAGTGTAGGGGGGTAGGTATGGAGAGGCAAGATCTTAGCTATGGAGTAGTTGTATACGCAAGGGGTTTACGAGTTCAGGCCCTTCTCGGAGGAAGTAACAACCCTATGTCTCGGAGCCCGGAGGCGGTCGACTAGATTATATGCGTATGAGTTACAGGGGTGCGAACCCTTTACACTAAGGAGGGGGTGGCTTATATAGAGTTCTCCAGACCCCTCCGGCCCTCAGTTATGCAGGGTTTAAGGTACATTAAGGTCCGGCGTTACTGGTAACGCCACAAGTAAAGTGCTATGATGATCATAAAAGCTACTCAATGACCGGCCGTTTGCATGCAGAGTGTCTTTAGATCTTCTGAGTCGATTCACAGGTGGTTTCTTCTAGAGATGTCCTTGGGTAGGGTAGCTTGGACAGGTCCGTGACCTACCCTAGGTACATAGCTTCATCAGGACCCACGAGGTCCATGGTCGCACGCAAGGAAAGTTCCTCCTTATTAAGCTGTTTCCTTCCCCTGATAGCTGGGACCCACCGGTTGTATCTTCGCATAGAAGGAAGTGCCTCCATGTTATGCGAAAAAAACTATTCATCCCGATGACAACTGGGACCCGACAGATTTGGTGGCTGACTTGTGGGCCTACTAAGCAGACGTGTACGCAGGGCTTTGTCAACTTAATCAACCAATGATTCTAGCAGCTGGACCGTTCGATGTTAATCCAACAACCGTGCTTCTTCTTCAACCTTTGTTCTTGCTCCTGTCTCCCGTGGGTGGCAGTGCTGCCACGCACCCGAACAAGTCAAGTTTCCTACTCCTCTCCGTCTGCGATTCCACTGCCGTGTCTTCCCCATCTCCAGGTCGTTCCAGTGTGGGGCCTCTCCATCGTCCATCGGCCTTGGTGCGCTCGGCACAGTGTGGTCAACATGGTCAACAACCGAGAGTCATCGAAAGATGACTGTACGTGAGAGGCTGACAGTGGGGACACACCACACCCATGGATGCATGCATGCAATGGAACACGGCGTGGTCAACATGGTCAAAGAACGACTTCCATCGGAAGTGTACTTGATGTCTACTACACAACCTTCTTCTTGTAGACGTTGTTGGGCCTGCAAGTGCACAGGTTTGTAGGACAGTAGCAAATTTCCCTCAAGTGGATGACCTAAGGTTTATCAATCCGTAGGAGGCGTAGGGTGAAGATGGTCTCTCTCAAACAACCCTGCAACCAAATAACAAAGAGTCTCTTGTGTCCCCAACACACCCAATACAATGGTAAATTGTATAGGTGCACTAGTTCGGCGAAGAGATGGTGATACAAGTGCAATATGGATGGTAGATAAAGGTATTTGTAATCTGAAATTGTAAAAACAGCAAGGTAGCAAGTGGTAAAAGTGAGCGTAAACGGTATTGCAATGATAGGAAACAAGGCCTAGGGTTCATACTTTCACTAGTGCAAGTTCTCTCAACAATAATAACATAGATAGATCATATAACAAGCCCTCAACATGCAACAAAGAGTCACTCCAAAGCCACTAATAGCAGAGAACAAATGTAGAGATTATGGTAGGGTACGAAACCACCTCAAAGTTATTCTTTCGGATCGATCTATAAAAGAGTTTGTACTAGAATAACACCTTAAGACACAAATCAACCAAAACCCTAATGTCACCTAGATACTCCATTGTCACCTCAAGTATCCATGGGCATGATTATACGATATGCGTCACACAATCTCAGATTCATCCAACCAACATAAAAGTACTTCAAAGAGTGCCCCAAAGCTACTACCGGAGAGTCAAGAACGTGTGCCAACCCCTATGCATAGGTTCCCAATGTCACGAAACCCGCAAGTTGATCACCAAAACATACATCAAGTGGATCGCAAGACATACATCAAGTGTTCTAATAAAAGACTCAATCCGATAAAATAACTTCAAAGGGGAAACTCAATTCATCACAAGAGACTAGAGGGGGAGAAACATCATAAGATCCAACTACAAGAGCAAAGCTCAGGATACATCAAGATCGTGCCATAGAGGGAGCACGAGAGAGAACACGAGAGAGAGAGAGAGATCAAACACATAGCTACTAGTACATATCCTCAGCCCCGAGGGTGAACTACTCCCTCCTCGTCATGGATAGCGCCGGGATGATGAAGATGGCCACCGGTGATGGGTTCCCCCTCCGGCAGGGTGCCGGGAAGGACTCCCGAGAGGTTTTTGGTGGCTACAGAGGCTTGCAACGGTGGAACTCCTGATCTATCTTCTGTTCTGGAAGTTTTAGGGTACAAGAGTATATATGGGTGTAGGGGGTATGTCGGAGGAGCTACGGGGGCCCCACGAGGCAGGGGCGCGCCCAGGGAGGGCGGCCCCCACCCTCGTGGGAAGCCCGTATCTCCCCTGACGTGCACTCCAAGTTCCCTAGATGCTTTCCTACCAAAAGTAACTTCTCCAGTTGATTTCATTCCGTTTTGACTCCGTCTGATATTCCTTTTCCACGAAACACTGAAATAGGCATAAAACAGCAAATCTGGGCTGGGCCTCCGGTTAACAGGTTAGTCCCAAAAATAATATAAAAGTGGATAATAAAGCCCAATATTTCCTAAAACAGTATATAAAGTAGCATGGAGCAATCAAAAATTATAGATACGTTGGAGACGTATCAAGCATCCCCAAGCTTAATTCCTGCTCGTCCTCGAGTAGGTAAATGATAAAAAATAATTTTTGATGCGGAGTGATACTTTGGCATAATTTCAATGTAAATCTTCTTAATTGTGATATGAATATTCAGATCCAAAAGATTCAAGACAAAAGTTCATATTAACATAAATGTAATAATACTTCAAGCGTACTAATCAAAGCAATCATGTCTTCTCAAAATAGCATGGTTAAAGAAAGTTATCCCTACAAAATCATATAGTCTGGCTAAGCTCTATCTTCATCACACAAAGTATTTAATCATGCACAACCCCGATGACGAGCCAAGCAATTGTTTCATACTTTAGTAATCTCAAAGTTTTTCAACTTTCACGCAATACATGAGCGTGAGCCATGGACATAGCACTATAGGTGGAATAGAATGGTGTTGTGGAGAAGACAAAAAAGGAGAAGATAGTCTCACATCAACTAGGCGTATCAATGGGCTATGGAGATGCCCATCAATAGATATCGATGTGAGTGAGTAGGGATTGCCATGCGACGGATGCACTAGAGCTATAAGTATATGAAAGCTCAACAAAAGAAACTAAGTGGGTGTGCATCCAACTTGCTTGCTCACGAAGACCTAGGGCACTTTTGAGGAAGCCCATCATTGGAATATACAAGCCAAGTTCTATAATGAAAAATTCCCACTAGTATATGAAAGTGACAACATATGAGACTCTTTATCATGAAGATCAAGGTGCTACTTTGAAGCACAAGTGTGGAAAAAGGATAGTAGCATTGTCCCTTCTCTCTTTTTCTCTCATATATTTATTTTTATTTTTACTTTTTTGGTGGGCTTCTTTGGCCTCTTTTTTTTATTTGGGCTTCTTTGGCCTCTTTTATTTTTCATAAAGTCCGGAGTTTCATCCCGACTTATGGGGGAATCATAGTCTCCATCATCCTTTCCTCACTGGGACAATGCTCTAATAATGAGGATCATCACACTTTTATTTTTCTTACAACTCAACAATTACAACTCGATACTTAGAACAAAATATGACTCTATATGAATGCCTCCGGTGGTGTACCGGGATATGCAATGAATCAAGAGCGACATGTATGAAAATTATGAAGGTGGCCTTGCCACAAATACGATGTCAACTACATGATCATGCAAGCAGCAATATGAAAAAAGTAATGTGTGTCATATGAATGGAACGGTGGAAAGTTGCATGGCAATATATCTCGGATGGCTATGGAAATGCCATGATAGGTAGGTATGGTGGCTGTTTTGAGGAAGGTATATGGTGGGTGTATGATACCGGCGAAAAGTGCGCGGTATTAGAGAGGCTAGCAATGGTGGAAGGGTGAGAGTGCTTATAATCCATGGACTCAACATTAATTAAAAGAACTCATGCACTTGTTGCAAAAATTTAGAAGTCATCAAAAACCAAAGCACTAAACGCATACTCCTAGGGGGATAGATTGGTAGGAAAAGACCATCGCTCGTCCCCGACTGCCACTCATAAGGAAGACAATCAATAAATAAAATTGTGCTCCGACTTCATCACAAAGCGGTTCACCATACGTGCATGCTACGGGAATCACAAACTTCAACACAAGCATTCTTTAAATTCATAATCACCCCAACTAGCATTGCTTTGATATTATCACCTCCATATCTCAAAACAATTATCAAGCATCAAACTTATCTTAGTATTCAACGCACTCAAAAGAAAGTTTCACATATCTTGAATACCAAGTATATTATCTTTAAGCAAATCACCATGCTATTAACAACTCTCAAAATAATCTAAGTGAAGCATGAGAGATCAATAGTTTCTTTAAAACAAATCCACCACCGTGCTCTAAAAGATCTAAGTGAAGTACTAGAGCAAAAATTATTACACTCAAAAGATATAAGTGAAGCACATATAGTATTCTAGCAAATTCCAAATCATGTATGGCTCTCTCATTATAGAATTTCAGATCTTGGTATCTTATTCAAACAGCAATCAAAACAACATAAATGACAATGCAAGGATAGCACAACTCATGTGAAGAAGCAAAAACTTAGGCTCAACCGATACTAACCGATAGTTGTTGAAGAAGAAAGGTGGGATGCCTACCAGGGCATCCCCAAGCTTAGATGCTTGAGACTTCTTGAAATATTATTTTGGGGTGCCATGGTCATCCCCAAGCTTGAACTTTTGTGTCTCCTTAATTCCTCTCATATCATGGTTTCTCTTTTTATCAAAAACTTCATTCACAACAAACTCAACAAGAACTCGTGAGATAGGTTAGTATAAACCAATGCAAGACCATATCATCTTCTACTGTAACAAATCACTAACATTATTATTCAACATTGAATACTAAATTCCTCTGTATATTTAATACTCCTATCCTCAAATAAAATCATTAAACAAGCAAACATATGCAAACAATGCAACCATAATAGCAATGTGCCAAAACAGTACAGTCTGTAAAGAATGCAAGAGTAACAATACTTCCCTGACTTCAAAAATTATGAAATAAAATTCCCACTGTAATAAATTTATCAGATCTTAATATGCAAAAAGATTCAATGTTATACCAGTTTCTGACTTTTCTAGGGAATTTTTGCAACAACGATAAACTTTCTGTTTTCAAACAGCAACATGTATACTAGCAAAATAAGCATGACAAAGGCTATCCTTGACTTTTTTTATTGAAACTAAAGATGCAAAACATTATTCTAACTAACAGAAAGCAAAAACTAGCAAAATAAAATGACGCTCCAAGCAAAAGACATATCATGTGGCGAATAAAAATATAGCTCCAAGTAAAGTTACCGATGAACGAAGACGAAAGAGGGGATGCCTTCCGGGGCATCCCCAAGCTTAGGCTCTTGGTTGTCCTTGAATATTACCTTGGGGTGCCTTGGGCATCCCCAAGCTTAGGCTCTTTCCACTCCTTGTTCCATAGTCCATCGAATCCTCACCCAAAACTTGAAAACTTCAACCACACAAAACTCAACACAAAACTCGTAAGCTCCGTTAGTATAAGAAATAAAACCACCACTTAGGTAATGTAATTAACTCATTCTAAATTCACATGGGTGTAATATCTATTGTATTCTAACTTATCTATGGTTCATACCCTCCGATACTACTCATAGATGCATCAAAATAAGCAAACAACACAATGAAAACAGAATCTGTCAAAAACAGAACAGTCTGTAGTAATCTGTATCAAACGTATACTTATGGAACCCCAAAATTCTGAAATAAATTGCTGGACCTGAGGAATTTGTCTATTAATAATCTGCAAAAAGAATCAACCTAAAATCACTCTCCAGTAAAAAATAGCATCCATTCTCGTGAGTGCAAAAGTTTCTGTTTTCTACAGCAAGATCATATAAACTTCACCCAAGTCTTCCCAAAGGTTCTACTTGGCACTTTATTGAAACAAAAGCTATAAAACATGATTACTACAGTAGCATAATCATGTGAACACACAAAAACAGTAAGGATAAATATTGGGTTGTCTCCCAACAAGCACTTTTCTTTAATGCCTTTCTAGCTAGGCATGATGATGGCAATGATGCTCACATAAAAGATAAGAATTGAAACATAACGGGAGCATCATGAAGAATATGACTAGCACATTTAAGTCTAACCCACTTCCTATGTATAGGGATTTTGTGAGCAAACAACTTATGAGAACAATAATCAACAAGCATAGGAAGGTAAAACAAGCATAACTTCAAGATTTTAAGCACATAGAGAGAAAACTTGACATTATTGCAATTCCTACAAGCATATGTTCCTCTCTCATAATAATTTTCAGTAGCATCATGAATGAATTCAACAATATAACCAGCACCTAAAGCATTCTTTTCATGATCTACAAGCATAGAAAATTTACTATTCTCAATATAAGAAAATTTCTTCTCATGAATAGTAGTGGGAGCAAACTCAACAAAATAACTATCATGTGATTGAAAATTAAGATCAAGATGAAACGTTTCATGGTTATCATTATTCTTTAAAGCATACGTGTCATCACAATAATCATCATAGATAGTAAATTTGCTCATCAAATCTTGGGGGACAAAAAATATCATCTTCATCAAACATAGCTTCCCCAAGCTTGTGGCTTTGCATATCATTAGTATCATGGATATTCAAGGAATTCATACTAACAACATTGCAATCATGCTCATCATTCACATATTTCATGCCAAGTATTCTATGTAGTTCTTCTTCTAGCACTTGAGCACAATTTTCCTTTTCATCATACTCATGAAAGATATTAAAAAGACGAAGCGTATGAGACAAACTTAACTCCATTTTTTTGTAGTTTTCTTTTATAAACTAAACTAGTGCTAAAATAAGAAACAAAAAGATTCGATTGCAAGATCTAAAGATATACCTTCAAGCGCTAACCTCCCCGGCAACGGCGCCGGAAAAGAGCTTGATGTCTACTACACAACCTTATTCTTGTAGACGTTGCTGGGCCTGCAAGTGCACATGTTTGTAGGACAGTAGCAAATTTCCCTCAAGTGGATGACCTAAGGTTTATCAATCCGTAGGAGGCGTAGGGTGAAGTTGGTCTCTCTCAAACAACCCTGCAACCAAATAACAAAGAGTCTCTTGTGTCCTCAACACACCCAATACAATGGTAAATTGTATAGGTGCACTAGTTCGGCGAAGAGATGGTGATACAAGTGCAATATGGATGGCAGATAAAGGTATTTGTAATCTGAAATTGTAAAAATAGCAAGGTAACAAGTGGTGAAAGTGAGTGTAAACGGTATTGCAATGATAGGAAACAAGGCCTAGGGTTCATACTTTCACTAGTGCAAGTTCTCTCAACAATAATAACATAGATAGATCATATAACAAGCCCTCAACATGCAACAAAGAGTTACTCCAAAGCCACTAATAGCGGAGAACAAACATAGAGATTATGGTATGGTAGGAAACCACCTCAAAGTTATTCTTTCGGATCGATCTATAAAAGAGTTCGTACTAGAATAACACCTTAAGACACAAATCAACCAAAACCCTAATGTCACCTAGATACTCCATTGTCACCTCAAGTATCCATGGGCATGATTATACGATATGCGTCACACAATCTCAGATTCATCCAACCAACATAAAAGTACTTCAAAGAGTGCCCCAAAGCTACTACCGGAGAGTCAAGAACGTGTGCCAACCCCTATGCATAGGTTCCCAATGTCACGAAACCCGCAAGTTGATCACCAAAACATACATCAAGTGGATCGCAAGACATACATCAAGTGTTCTCATAAAAGACTCAATCCGATAAAATAACTTAAAAGGGGAAACTCAATTCATCACAAGAGAGTAGAGGGGGAGAAACATCATAAGATCCAACTACAATAGCAAAGCTCGGGATACATCAAGATCGTGCCATAGAGGGAACACGAGAGAGAGAGATCAAACACATAGCTACTGGTACATACCCTCAGCCCCGAGGGTGAACTACTCCCTCCTCATCATGGATAGCACCGGGATGATGAAGATGGCCACCGGTGATGGGTTCCCCCTCCGGCAGGGTGCCGGGAAGGACTCCCAAGAGGTTTTTGGTGGCTACAGAGGCTTGCGGCGGCGGAACTCACGATCTATCTTCTGTTTTGGAAGTTTTAGGGTAGAAGAGTATATATGGGTGCAGGGGGTACGCCGGAGGAGCTACGGGGGCCCCACGAGGCAGGGAGGCGTGCCCAGGGGGGCGCCCCCCACCCTCGTGGGCAGCCCGTATCTCCCTTGACGTGCACTCCAAGTTCCCTGGGTTGCTTTCCTTCCAAAAATAACTTCTCAAGTTGATTTCGTTTTGTTTTGACTCCGTCTGATATTCCTTTTCCTCGAAACACTGAAATAGGCATAAAACAACAAATCTGGGCTGGGCCTCTGGTTAATAGGTTAGTCCCAAAAATAATATAAAAGTGGATAATAAAGCCCAATATTGCCTAAAACAGTAGATAAAGTAGCATGGAGCAATCAAAAATTATAGATACGTTGGAGACGTATCAGTACTCTACATGGAGAGGCTGACAGCTGGGTCCATGGCCGCGGCAAGGAAGTGCCTCCTTATTACGCACAAAATAATTATTCCTCCACCTGACAGCAGGGACCCACCGGACGGGCCACCGTATTTCACAAAAAAAATTCCCACCAGCTACATCTTCGCATGCAAGGAAGTGTTTGACAGTCGGGACCCACCTGGTCGAAGCGTACGTAGCGTTGTCATTCTGGTCGCGAACATGTACGTACATACTGGTCGATGTAGAGGCGCGCACGTGTTGTAGTAGAGGCGCACACGTAGCATGTACACGTACGTATAGCGACCAGTATGCAAGAAAGAAAATACAGCCACGTACGTACATACGGGCGGGGTCTCGAAGGCCTACTCGTGCATACGTATGGCCAGGGCTGGTGTACATGGCTGGGTCGAAACGGAGAAACAACGTCGTCGTCGTGTTCATGGGGAGCCAACCGGCTGGGTCGGAACGGAATGCGTCGTCGTGTTTATCGGGAGGGCTTGGATGGAACAGACAATGGAAACAAGGCCTGGCGTACGGCCGAACGGAGGAAAAGGCCTTGTGTTCAACCAGCCACGTTTGAAACGGGGTCATGTTCATCGGGAGGGGTCTGGCGTACCGCAAAACGGAGGAAACGAACTTGTGTTGGACCTCCTATGGTCGAAATGGGGTCCTGTTGATCGGGAGGGGCGTGGCGTACCGCAAAATGGAGGAAAAAGACTTGTGTTGAAGTGCTATGGTCAAAACGGGGGTCCTGTTCATCGGGAGGGATGTGGTGTACCGCAAAACGGGACTCCACGGGATACTGTTCATCTCCATCGTCGACCTCCTCCAGCCTCCACGGGCTACTGTTCATCCACCATCGACATCCTCCAGCCTCCACCTGCTCCTGTTCATCCACGGGCTCCTATTCATCCAGCCTCCATCGCTCGCTACTCCACCGGCTACTGTTCAACCACCCCTCTCCACGGGCTCCTGTTCAACCACCCCTCCATGGGCTACTATTCATCCACCCCTCCACCGTCTACTGTTCATCCAGCCTTCCACGGGGTCGTCCTGTTCATCCAGCCCTCCACAGGGTCCTGTTCATCCAGCCCCAGCTGGCTTGATCGATCGGGGTCCTGTTCATCCAGAGGCAACACCACGGGGACTTGTTCATCCACCCCCATCGCTCACTGTTCATCCACCCCCCCGCAATGCTCACTGTTCATCCAGAGGCAGCATCAATCAGCTTCAGTTAGTAGCAGTAGCAAAGGAATCGCTCGATCGGGTTCAATTAACAGCCATCGGTCGATCGCTCGGGTTCAGTAACGCATAGCCTGCAGTGCAACCACTCGGGTTCAGTTAGAGCCCAATGGCTCGCACACACGCACGTACGTGTACGAGAGAAACGCACATCGCTCAGCCCCGACCACCCACCGTAACCGGGAACACCCCGAAATTTTCCTCGCCCTCGCTTCTACCACGGTTTTTTCCATCATGGACGGCCCAAAGAATGTCATGCAACTACGTCTCCGGCCCGCCCAGGATGAAAAGCCCATTTTCTATCATGATTTTTTGTCATAGAAGTAGGAGCCCACCACATCTATCATGATACCGGGTTTTGTCACAATTATCGTCATAGAAGTGTCATAAGTATGACAGAAAAAAATTTCGTTCGGCCCAAAATGTCACGGATGTGTCTTTTTTTGTAGTGCTGGGGGGGGGTCCTCCTACCCCTTCTTCCTCCACAATGTCTATGTCGGGTTGGTCCCACTGTTCTCTGAGTTTTTCTATGCCATCCTCTCCCACTAAAGAGTCCACGCCATTCATCTTCAGCCCAATTTGATCCTCATTATGGCCATATTCGCCTTCTACTATGAGGATTTTGTGGGCCTGAGGCCTTCGGTGGCGCTCTTCCGCCACTTCTTCAGCTTGCGGTTCACCGCCCAGGACCAGTGCTCCGCGTGCATCTCCTTTGTCGATGTCAAGGGCGAGAACGTCCGCTTGAAGGCCGGGAAGCTCTTAATCCAAGCCTCTGGGGGTTGATCCGCTGTGTAATTAGGCACCTTTCGAGGGCCCTTGAAATCCTTAGGCAATCTCTCATTACGCAGAGCCGACACTAAATAGGGCACACCCAAGGTTCTAGAGGTCACTCCTGCCTCCATAGATGCTGATGGACAAATCAGGGACTGTTGTTGAGCCGCTAGCTGAGCCGCCAGCTCTGCCTCTCAACGCGCCCTGCCCTAATCAACCAAAGTCTGGGCATCATTACCACTGCACTCCTGGTCTTGCCTACGAGGCTGGTTACGGTGTTGCTCACTGCTTGAAATTGCTGGCGAATCAATGTGCCTGCTATAACTCCGCTTGGTCGAGGGGTTGAGTGAATCCGCTCAGGACTATAATAATAAGCTGCCTGTTGAGCCACAACCGTCTCAAGAAGTTCTCTGGCCCTCCGTGTCTCTATTGCCGTCGGAGACTCGCCTTCCACTGGGAGAGCCGCCAATCGTGTCGCCGCAACAATCATGTTCTTCAAAGGGTTAGAATAATGACCTGGTGGGGTTGGAACATGCCGAGGCAGAGTCATATTCAAACGAGGCAGATCCGCAGCACATGGTTGAACCAACGCTCCATTCACGGGCGCCTCAACCGCCCGGTTCACCATAGGCGGGACACTAGTCCCTGCCCTAGGCGTGTTGAAAAGATTTCTCGCATCATAAACCAGAGGTAAACGGCTCTGGTGTCTCCTTCTCATGATAGCTTTCGAAGCATTTTGATCCAAAGTAAGGCGGAAAGACTCTGCCTGAATCCGTTGCGCCTGAGTGTCCAAAGCAGCCCGCTCTGTAGCCATCCCAGCGTTCTCAGCCGCCATCTCCTCCTTGACTTGAGCGATCCCATCTCGTAGCTTCGCCACATCAACCTTATGTTGTTCTTGAGTTTCCGGGGTCACCTCTACCCCCATTAAAGTCGCCAAAGCCTCCAACAACTTTGTTAGAACTTGAGCTGGCGGGCGTGCAGAGCTGCTAGCACCAGCCGTCGTTGCAGCCGTTGAGCTAGAGGTCATAGCCGCGGCGGTTGTTAAACCAAGCGCCGGTTGTGTACCGGCCATGAAGATTGCCACCCTGTTCGGCAGCTCATAGGGGTCCGGAATACTGTCACCATCGAAACAGCCCCCAAGTCGGCCGTCTTGTAGTTGATACATTGAATTGGTCTCTCCGGTGGACGATTCACCATCAGAGTGGATGGCTGTCTCACCGCCAGACATAGACACTTCCTCAAATTCCGCCCCATGGATAAATCCAACAAAGGCGTGCTTCACGCTGGGTTGAACCTAGGTGGGTCGTGCACGCTTAGCCGTCTCGATGATGTCGGTGCAGGTGTCTGGCTCAGGGCCTGGTTCGCCGATCTTGCCGATGAAGACGTGGATTCCGCCGAAGGGGACCTGGTACCCGTACTCAATTGAGCTGGCCTCGGAGCCCTAGCGTGCGTTGTCGATGTAGAGCTTGCCGCGATGACTCTTAGTCATCCGACCCTCAGCGCATCCCTTGATCCCTTCAAAGCTACCCTTCAAGAACTCGAAACCACCATGTGCTGGCCCCACGGTGGGCACCAACTGTCGTGAAGTTGACACGGCAGATGTCCTAGCAAAAGGACTTAGTCGTGGAGCCATCGCAACTAGGTTAGCTTAAATGGGTTAATCAGGACAAAGGACACAGGGAGTTTATACTGGTTCGGCCCCTTGCGGTGAAGGTAAAGTCCTAATCCAGTTTGAGGTGGTATTGCTTGGGTTTTGATTACCAGGGAGCGAATACGCTTGACCTAGTTCTCGATCTCTTGTTTCTTGCCCTCAACTCACCACCGGGTCACCCCTTTATATACACAGGTTGATGCCCAACGGCTTACAGAGTCCCGGCCAGCTCACACACATCATGTCCGGCTCGGTGACTAACTAATCTTGCCTTACACTACAAGTTATTCACATGGCAGTTCATCCCTTTGGGCCTCAAGTCGCCTCTGGGTCTTGGGCCACCAATGGGCTTGCTATGACCCGCCATCTTCATCGCTGAGTCGCCAGGGGCATGACCCGGCCCCTCCTGGGCGGTTCATACCAGTAGTCATATCCCCAACAAGGTGCATGCGAAGAACTCAATCTCCCCAGCCTACCAAATTGTTACCCTCACGATCTAGCTCGATGAATGGGAAAGGAAAGAGACACGACCGTTTATCGAGGTTCGGGCCACCTTGAGGTGTAAGACCCTACTCCTGCTTTGTGGTGGATTAGCCTCGAGGTGGGCTGATGATGAACTAGTACAGAGGAAGAACAACCTCAGGAAGACTGTTGTTGTGTTGGTATGAGCTGGTGAGGGTTCGGATGGCTCGATCCCCTTATATGGTGGTGGCTAACCTATATTTATAGTGGCCTTGGTCCTCTTTCCACAAATGGAAGGCGGGAAGGGATCCCACAACAGCCAAGTTTGAAGGGAGACAAATGGTACATCTTATCCTGACGAAAGGTGGTCTTCGCCTGCAAAGCTTCTAGTCATGACATTGTGGTGGGCTCGACGATGACCTCTGTCCTGCCATCCTGGCGTTCTTGGTCTTGTAGCACAGAAATGGAAACTTTTAGCTGATTCCTCGGGACTCCGCGCCTGCGCTTGCCTCTTTAGCACCAAAGAGGAAACCTATTGTACTGCGCCCGCTGGCGCCCGCCTGGCCTTGGGCATCATGGCTTGCGTCACCTTAACCTCATGAGGTGGGCGCCTGCATAGGAATCTTTGATGACCCACAAGTATAAGGGGTCTATCATAGTCCTTTAGATAAGTAAGAGTGTCGAACCCAACGAGGAGTAGAAGGAAATGACAAGCGGTTTTCAGTAAGGTATTCTCTGCAAGCACTGAAATTATCGGTAACAGATAGTTTTGTGATAAGGTAATTTGTAACGGGTAACAAGTAACAGAAGTAAACAAGGTGCAGAAACGTGGCCCAATCCTTTTTGTAGCAAAGGACAAGCCTGGACAAACTCTTATATAAAGGAAAACACTCCCGAGGACACATGGGAATTATCGTCAAGCTAGTTTTCATCATGCTCATATGATTTGCGTTCGTTACTTTGATAGTTTGATATGTGGGTGGACCGGTGCTTGGGTACCGCCCTTCCTTGGACAAGCATCCCACTTATGATTAACCCCTCTTGCAAGCATCCACAACTACAAAAGAAGTATTAAGGTAAACCTAACCATAGCATGAAACATGTGGATCCAAATCAGCCCCTTACGAAGCAACACATAAACTAGGGTTTAAGCTTCTGTCACTCTAGCAACCCATCATCTACTTATTACTTCCCAATGCCTTAGCCTAGGCCCAAACAATGGTGAAGTGTCATGTAGTTGACGTTCACATAACACCACTAGAGGAAAGACAACATACATCTCATCAAAATATTGAACGAATACCAAATTCACATGACTACTTATAGCAAGACTTCTCCCATGTCCTCAGGAACAAACGTAACTACTCACAAATCATATTCATGTTCATAATCAGAGGGGTATTAATATGCATAAAGGATTGAACATATGGTCTTCCACCAAATAAACCAACTAGCATCAACTACAAGGAGTAATCAACACTACTAGCAACCCACAGGTACCAATCTGAGGTTTTGAGACAAAGACCGAATACAAGAGATGAACTAGGGTTTGAGATGAGATGGTGCTGGTGAAGATGTTGATGGATATTTACCCCCTCCCGATGAGAGGATTGATGGTGATGACTTCCCCCTCCCGGAGGGATGTTTCCTCGGCAGAACAGCTCCGCTGGAGACCTAGATTGGTTTCGCCAGGTTCCGCCTCGAGACGGCGGCACTTCGTCCCGAAAGCTTCCTTGTGATTTTTTTCCAGGGCGAAAGACTTCATATAGCAAAAGATGGGCATCGGAGGCCTGCCAGGGGGCCCACGAGGCAGGGGGCGCGCCCAGGGGGGTAGGGCGCGCCCCCACCCTCGTGGATAGGGTGTGGCCCCCCTCTGGTGCTTTCTTAACCCAAATTTTTAATATATATTCCAAAACTGACTTCCCTGGAGTTTTAGTACTTTTGGAGTTATGCAGGATAGGTCTATAATATTTGCTCCTTTTCCAGCCCAGAATTCGAGCTGCCGGCATTCTCCCTCTTCATGTAAACCTTGTAAAATAAGAGAGAATAGGCATAAGTATTGTGACATAATGTGTAATAACAGCCCATAATGCAATAAATATCGATATAAAAGCATGATGCAAAATGGACGTATCAACTCCCCCAAGCTTAAACCTCGCTTGTCCTCAAGCAGAAGCTGATAACGAAAAATATGTCCACATGTTTAGAGATAGAGGTGTCGATAAATATATATTGTTGTTATAAGAATGATCATGATGCCCTCATGTCCGTATTTTATTTTATCGACACCTCTTTCTCTAAACATGTGGACATATTTTTCATTATCGGCTTCTGCTTGAGGACAAGCGAGGTATATATATATATATATATATATATATAGGGTGGGTCTATTCTAATAACACCCTTAAGACTCTTATTCTACACACCGAAACCTTATTCTGCTAACACCTTCCCCAGCAACAAGCTCGCGTGACACGAACACCCTGGGAAAAAGGCCATGATTTCTTCGTGCTCGACCCCCCTCCCTCCACCTTCTTACTCCTCCAGCGCCTCCTCCCACCTCCCCAACTCCATCCACTGCCAGCTACCGCGATGCCAACCCACCCCCCGCGATGGTCCAGTTCCTCACTGCCCCCGCTTAGCCACCCCTCACCATCCTCACCCGGCCTCCCACGGCCCCACCCAACTCCGGCCAAGGCGAACCCCGGTGGCCCCAGCCCCGCGCCACACGCCTCCTCACCCGACCGCGGCTACAACCCCGTCCCGCGACACCAGCCTCCATGGCCCCCCGCGCCGCCCGGCGACGGTCGGCCTCCACAGCCCTGGCACCGCCGCCTCCCCCCTCCCCGCGCCTCCCCGGTAACGGGATCCGGTCGGTTCTTGCCCTACCATGCCGCCAGGCGACGGAATTCGAGGACCGACCTCCACCTCCACCTCCCTCCCCCGTCCCCATCCCGGATCTGCCGACGCGCCATTGATCCATCGACGGCGACCCCAACGACTGCTGCTTCCACCTCTCGGCCAAATCAGACGCGCCCAGGCTCCCTTCTCTCTCACTACTTTGGCTCGTGCAGTTCGGTCGGCAAGTCTGTGCAGTTCGCAGATGACGGGATTGCAGCTCCAAGCTCCCTGACTCCCTGTTGCCTCGATCGAGGGGATGCCCTGGCGTCCTCCTTTCCTCCACCCTCATCTGCTCCTCTCCCTACGATGCTCCACTAACGGCAAGCAGTCCAGGCTGCTCCCTATTGCAGGTCGGCTGGGTCCTCTCCTAGAGCTGTTGTCACTACGCCTAGAGCAGTCTACATAGCAGGCACACGTGGCCATCGTAGACTCCCCGTGTAGTACACTTTTGTGCTATGAGGCGGGTGTCGTCGGGATTCGTCAGTAGGCTCCAAATCTTGTGTTCATCCTTTTTTCTCTCTTGGTGCATTTCATTGGAACCTCCAGTGCAGCTCTGTCGTGTGCACATTGACGCCTCCTGTAGTTCACTAACGCCGGTGTGCACGATAGCCCCGGCTCTCTTTCACCTATGCTCCTCTTGTTTTGTTCTTCACTGATGTTGTAGTCCGCTGATGCATGTCGTCTCGATCATCGGTGCAGTCCACCGGCGCACAAAATTGTTTGTGCGGGCAAAAGTAGAGTAGGTACAGAGGTGTCGCAATTCCAGGTAAGGGTGTCTACAACTTGAGGGTCCAGAACAATGTGCTGCACTTCAGCCATAGCGAGATGAATTGCCGAAGCTGAATTATTTGGCTACTTTCCTCGATCGGATGTCCCGCTACCAGGATTCGAGTAAGTCTGTTCATATCTCAATGATATTTACTAGTCTCTTCTACATATAATCAGCACGGCTCTCTTAGTTATGCCTTTCATCAGGCACATCGCTACTCAAAGAAACATATGCAAGTGGGTGCTAGCTACGAGAAGTTTCAAAACACACTATCTGAAATGATATAGTGTTTTTTCTTCCTACTGACTACAAAATGGTATCGCCCCATCTTGCATGTAGAACCTGCAAGCGTGTTGAGAAATCATCTTATGTGCACACACTGACAGACCTGCAAGTCATCTTGTGCTTGAGCTTCCTAGATGATTTATGCATGTGCATGCGTCCACATAAAAACGTGTAGATGAATGTGTTATCAACGGTCGGAAACCTATACAATCTAGCTTGACATAATTAATTTTTGTTTTCCTTTCGTACTATATATAGTTTCTCGTACTCTGTAAAATATCTTTTGTTTAGGCTGCGTTTGGTAGCAAAGTTTTTTTAAAGTTTTCTGGCAATACCATGGTTTCTTAAAAAAAGCATGGTTTTGAATACTTTGATGTGTTTAGCTTCAGCAAAAACTAAAGTTTTGTAAACCACGGTATCCTTGAAACCATGGTCTTTTTGGAGTATATGGAAAAGAGGTCCTGACCTCTTTTTTCTAGACAGAGCAGAGAGAAAAGATCGGGGCCATCACAGTTGACATTGCCGTCTACTCGAGATAACAATATCCAGCTGCAATCTTTTTTCCTATTTCTGTTAGTATATGGTAAAGTGCATGTACTATATCTCCTACGGATTCAGTTAGATTTGTTTACCACGTGCTAGTCTCCATCTCTTCTCTTCACCATGAGAGAAATCAAACTCACCGAGATAGACATATTCTACGGATCCTAGCATCTATAGATCGAGCGAACGAGTGCATGGCGGTTGCATGCCGCCGGCCGCCGTTAACATCCGTTAATTACTCAGTCGTCCATGCTGAATACTAGGTCAAAACTTTAATAAAACAACACCAGCCAAACACATGTAAAACTGAGAAAAACAATGGTTTTAAGAAACTGTAGTATTCCTCGCCCACCCATGGGGATACCGTGGTTTCCAATTACCACAGTTTTTTACAAACTTTGCTGCCAAACTAGAGTTTGGCTATTTGGTAATGGGTACTGTACCTGAATGAAGTTCTTTTGTTTTCTGTATGCTCCAGGCAGATGGGGGCGGCGTCCCTCTCCGGATCTGGCTGTTCCGGCTACAAGGTGGCATGGCCATCCCCTGGTGCAGTGCGGCCCGGTGTGGCACACAGTCCACCCCTCCACCACCTGCAGACCGGGAGGAGCACGGCGATATCCATGTTCAGCCATCCACTGCTCCCCTTCAATTGTTTTCTTGCTTTTTCAGATTTAACTGCAGCTTGCTTGGGGCGTCAATGCGGTGCGGTTGGATGTCCAGTCCACCGGCGAGCGTGCTTATAGTCCGGTGACATGAGGTCGTCGTCTCCTTCCATCCCCCCGATGGGCAGCCCCATCCATGCCTCGATTCAGAAGAGGCGAGGCCGATGGTGCAGGCGGAAGCTTCTCCAGCATGGACAATGGCAGGGTCGTCCCATGCATCTCCGTCGCGGATCCCTCTACTCCCTTCCCCAACAGGCATCCATGGAGGTTAACGGCGCAATGGCGAGCTCATTTTCCGACGAAAAAACTAGCCACACCCTCTGCTGCCCTTTGCATGGTTCCAGGGCAGGGTGAAGATCTTTTCATCCTTAAGTAAAAAATCAAAGAGCGATGTGGTCCACTGTTCTTTGCTCCTGACATTCAGATTACTTATTTTTGCAGGAAGAAAAATGTGCAAGTGATCGGTTTTCACGTTGCATTTTATTTGCAGGTCCGGGGTCGTCGTGCAGTCCGTATGTAATCATGTGGAGCATATTGTGTTTTGTTCCATGCAATGTAGCGTGTGTAATCATGCAATTCTGTTGCAAACATAGATGAGGCAGTGTTTTATGAGAATTTTGTTGTTGTTGGCTCTCTCTCGGTGGACTCGCCCGCCTGCGTGCAATCCGTTTAGGGTTGGATTGATGTGCTGTAGTGTGCAGTTCCTTTGGCGGTGTGGCGCCGCTCTCTTCTTCATCCCAAGCGTGACGAAGCGATGGGCATCCCCGCCGCTAGTACCTCCCAGGTTGCCGTCGGATCTAGGTGCCTCCATGCGGCGATCTCTCTCCCCATGCCTACCCTCGCCGCGTGCCAGATCCCACCGGGATTCACCGCCGCGACCTTGCCACCTCCCTGCACGCCTGGATCCAGCCGGGCCTCCCCTGGCTCAATGACGAGGACCCCAGGGCAGAGGGCCCCTTGTCGTGGCCCTTCCAGCAACCGGAGGTGCTCAACTGGCCCCCAGATCGAGGATCATCGAGGCGAGAAGGAATCCTTGCTGCCGGCGCTCCCCTGCAATCGAAGCAGTTCGCCGACGCCACCCCCGCAGCCTAATCCGTAAGTTGTACCCGGTGCGGATCCAGGCGCGCAACAGTTCCTACGCTCCACCTTGCAGTTCGCTACCCCCCTCCTCTGACCTCGCACATCACCACCGGATCCAGCACCTCTCCTCCCACATCTTGGCCGCTCGCTGCCCATGGTGCTTTTTCTGAAGTTTGTTTTATTGTTCGAGAAAACACAGACATAATGCTGGAGTGTGATACGAGTTGGCTGTGTTATAATTTCTGCTGAGAGGTTAACTTTCGTTCGTCGAGAGGTTCACTTTCGTTAGTCGAGAGGTTCACTTTAATTCCTTGGTGAAAAATGCTAAGAAAAATTAACGTGGTAGTTTACTATATACAACTTTTTCATTTGCTCTGTGAAAAACCCGACTAGGAAGTTCACTACATTCATCTTTTTCATTTTTTTGGAAAAGTAATTTGTTCTGCACTTGGTAACGAGGGTGAAGAGAGCATCGATGTTCCTTTAAAAAGAAGTTCATTTTGTTGTTTGAGAAAATGAAAAGAGGAAATGAGTAAAAAATGGATGTGGATAAATGCTTGTGTGTAATGTGTAGCGTGCAAACAACGTCCACTCGCGTCGTCCCCGCAGTGCATATTTCATTAACCAAAAAAATGTATGCAGTGCACTAGGGGGAACTACACTCTAGAGAAAAAATAAAGAGGAAACTACAGTGCACTCCGGTCTTAAAAGAAGTCCACTCCGAAGGACTTTGGAGTACACTTCACTTGGAAAAATGTATTTAAAAAATTTATGTTGTGTTTGTTGAAAGACATTTAAACTAGTAAAAGAAGGTAATGAGGTTCACTCTCAAGAGTGTTGTGGATCACTTTCAAGAGTGTTGGGGTTCACTTGCCGTCCTCTATGCGGTTCACTCGTTCATATTTTTTTATAAAAAAGATAAAAGAATCCATGCAGCTCGCTTGACCCTTGTATGCAGTGCGATTTTTCTTCTGAAGCAGTGTGATTTTATGTTCGATGAAGCTCACTCGTTGATTTGAGTGTCGCAAAAAACGAGTGTCGCAAAAATGTTTTCGTGTGTCTCAGAATTCAGTCGACTACATCAACACTTGCAGTGCCTTCGGTCTTCGAATGTCGTTCACTTTCGAGAGTGATGCTGTTCACTTGCGTATTAGAAAAAAACGTCCGGCGAAACAAATTATGCAGCTCGCTTGCCCATCCGATGCAGTGTGGTTTTCATTCAGAAGCAGTGTGGTCAGCCGTATGATGTTGTTCATCCCGTAAGTGCAAAAAAATTGTTACGAAAGCGAAAAAAAGTAATTTGGTCCACTTCTTGATAGTGTTGTGGTTCATTTACACCCGATGTGAAGTCAACTCTACTTTCTCGTTCTTGAAAAAAATAGTTTGAATAAAAGAAACCATGCAGTTCTCTTACCTGTCTCATGTAGTGTGGTTTTTCATCCGTTGCAGTGCGGTTTTCAGTCGGATGAAGTACCCACCTTGATTTGGGTCTCACGAAAAACAGAGTGTCCACATTTCGGTAAATTTGAAATTCCTATTAAACAGTAAAGCATTAGAGAGAGTGTTCTACATGAAAGAGTTGCGTCTCGTTGATATGTTTCCAACGTCGTATCGTTTGAATCATTCTGACCAGCGGTTTGCAAAAATTTCGTGAAAAACGGCCGCTGCCACTCGTCATCCACTGCATGATTTTCAAAATTAACTTAAAACCGTAAGAAATCTCAAAAATATTTCAACATATGAAAGTTGCGCCTCATTCGTAGCTTTCCAAAGGCTTATCACACGCCTTGTTTCTACAAACGGTTCAAAAACTGGAGCAAAAACAGTACTGAAAATTTGAAAAAATTTAAAAAACAGAATTCTGCGATTTAGTAAATTTGAAATTGCTCTTAAACCGTAACGAATTAGAGAAAAATTATATATGAAAAAGATGCGCCTCGACTATATCTATCCAGCGGCGTATCGTTTGCTTCATTCTGATGAGCGGTTTAGAAAAAAAACGCAAAAAAGCTCGCTGCCACTCGTCATCCGCCGCACCATTTTCAAAACTGCTCTTAAACCGTGAGAAATCTCGAAAAGTGTTCAACATGGAGAAGTTGTGCCTAATCCATAGCTTTCCAACGATATATTATATGTGTCGTTCCGATAAGCCGTTAAAAAATTAAAGCGAAAACAGTACCAAAAAACAACGCATGCAGGTTTTTTCGACACGAAGTTCATTCGTATGAGTTGTGCAGCACACTTGGTTCAAACAATGACGTGCACTTGCGTTGAGCGTGCAGTGCGGAAGTGTTATCAGAAAAGTTATTCTACTAATATTAGCAAAATTGGGTTTAAGGATATTTGGAAGCACAAGTAGTATCTCTACTTGGTGCAAAGAATTTGGCTAGCATGAGGGGGAAAGGCAAGCTCAACATGTTGGATGATCCATGACAATATACTTTATTTCAGATATAAGAAAACATAACCCATTACGTTGTCTTCCTTGTCCAACATCAACTTTTTAACATGTCAGATTTTAATGAGTGCTCACAATCATAAAAGATGTCCAAGATAGTATAATTATATGTGAAAACCTCTCTTTCTTTATTACTTCATATTAATTGCAACGATGGCCAAAACTATGTTTGTCATCTCTCAACAACTTTTATTCATCATACTCTTTATATGTGAAGTCATTACTCTCCATAAGATCAATATGATCTCTTTAATTCCTTTTATTCTTTCTTTACTCCCTAAAGATCATAGCAAGATAACCAAGCCCTGGACTCAAAACTAATCTTTATTATATATAGCTCACATACTCGATTACATAGAAGGATCATAAAGCAAAACTCAAAACTAGATCATGCTAAAACTTTATTCTACTAGATCAAGATATTACCAAAAGGATCGAACTAAGAAAAACGGTAAAGATAGGAGTGTGATGGTGATACTATACCGGGGCACCTCCCCCAAGCTTGGCAGTTGCCAAGGGGAGTGCCCATACCCATGTGATTATGTCTCTTTCTTTGGAGCTGGTGATGTGATATTCTTGGCGATGATGCCCCCTTAGGATACGATTCTCTTCCTCGAGCTTATTGACTTGTTGCTCGAGGTCCATTATTTCTTTACGGAGCTTGCCCGTGACGGCTAAATCTCCTTTCACCCATGGATGTTGCATAGCTGCGGGAGAACAAGTAACACTCTTTTTCATATTTTCATAAGAAAGAAATCTAACATTGGAAGGGATGACCGAGTTTGGAATAGCTGAGCTCTGTAGTTCCCCCATTGTGAATCCGGCTCGGAAATGAGGAGTAACTTTTTGATCCTCTTCCATGGCATCTATCCTTTTCAAGTCGGCCTCCATCTCTTCCTCCGTTGACGTCCCAAAATGGTCAGCATTGTTAGAGTTATATTGAGCATGTCCTTTGGCCTTTTGTATTCTAGCCTCTTGGCATTCTCTTTTACATGTATATATGATGGCTTTGGCCTCCTAATAATATCAAGTTGCATATTTCCCTAACATGGTATTAGAGCTTTAGGTTTTTTTCTACGCGCGCAACTCGTGCTTCATCCGATCCCATCTCAGGTCCACAGGTACTCTCCTCATGCTACCACATCTAGCCACCTCTGTTTGTTGGGTTTCGTAGTAATTTCAAAAAATTTCCTACGCACACGCAAGATCATGTGATGCATAGCAACGAGGGAAGAGTATTGTCTACGTACCCAACGCAGACCGACTGCGGAAGCGATGACACGACGTAGAGGAAGTAGTCGTACGTCTTCTCGATCCAACCGATCAAGCACCGAAACTACGGCACCTCCGAGTTCGAGCACACGTTCAGCTCGATGACGATCCCCGGACTCCGATCCAGCAAAGTGTCGGGGAAGAGTTTCGTCAGCACGACGGCGTGGTGACGATCTTGATGAACTACAGCAGCAGGGCTTCGCCTAAACTCCGCTATAGTATTATCGAGGAATATGGTGGCAGGGGGCACCGCACACGGCTAAGGAATCGATCACGTGGATCAACTTGTGTCAACTTGTGTGTTTAGAGGTGCCCCTGCCTCCGTATATAAAGGAGGAGAGGAGGGGAGGCTGGCCGGCCAAGGGGGGGAGGCGCAGGAGAGTCCTACTCCCTCTGGGAGTAGGATTCCCCCTCCAATCCTAGTCCAACTAGGATTCCTCGGAGGGGAAAAGAGGAGGAGGGGGCCGGCCACCTCTCCTAGTCCTAATAGGACTAGGGGAAGGGGGGGGGCGCAGCCCAACTAGGGCAGCCCCTTCTCTTTTCCACTAAGGCCCACTATGGCCCAAATAGCTCCCGGGGGGTTCCGGTAACCCTCCCGGTATTCCGGTAAAATCCCGATTTCACCCGGAACACTTCCGATATCCAAATATAGGCTTCCAATATATCAATCTTTACGTCTCGACCATTTCGAGACTCCTCGTCATGTCCGTGATCACATCCGGGACTCCGAACAACCTTCGGTACATCAAAATGCATAAACTCATAATATAACTGTCATCGTAACCTTAAGCGTGCGGACCCTACGGGTTCGAGAACAATGTAGACATGACCGAGACACGTCTCCGGTCAATAACCAATAGCGGGACCTGGATGCCCATATTGGCTCCTACATATTCTACGAAGATCTTTATCGGTCAGACCGCATAACAACATACGTTGTTCCCTTTGTCATCGGTATGTTACTTGCCCGAGATTCGATCGTCGGTATCCAATACCTAGTTCAATCTCGTTACTGGCAAGTCTCTTTACTCGTTCCGTAATACATCATCTCACAACTAACATATTAGTTGTAATGCTTGCAAGGCTTATGTGATGTGTATTACCGAGAGGGCCCAGAGATACCTCTCCGACAATCGGAGTGACAAATCCTAATCTCGAAATACGCCAACCCAACATCGACCATTGGAGACACCTGTAGTACTCCTTTATAATCACCCAGTTACGTTGTGACGTTTGGTAGTACCCAAAGTGTTCCTCCGGTAAACGGGAGTTGCATAATCTCATAGTCATAGGAACATGTATAAGTCATGAAGAAAGCAATAGCAACATACTAAACGATCGGGTGCTAAGCTAATGGAATGGGTCATGTCAATCAGATCATTCTACTAATGATGTGACCTCGTTAATCAAATAACAACTCATTGTTCATGGTTAGGAAACATAACCATCTTTGATTAACGAGCTAGTCAAGTAGAGGCATACTAGTGACACTTTGTTTGTCTATGTATTCACACATGTATTATGTTTCCGGTAAATACAATTCTAGCATGAATAATAAACATTTATCATGATTATAAGGAAATAAATAATAACTTTATTATTGCCTCTAGGGCATATTTCCTTCAGTCTCCCACTTGCACTAGAGTCAATAATCTAGATTACACTGTAATGATTCTAACACCCATGGAGCTTTGGTGCTGATCATGTTTTGCTCGTGGAAGAGGCTTAGTCAACGGGTCTGCAACATTCAGATCCGTATGTATCTTGCAAATCTCTATGTCTCCCACCTGGACTAGATCCCGGATGGAGTTGAAGCGTCTCTTGATGTGTTTGGTCCTTTTGTGAAATCTGGATTCCTTTGCCAAGGCAATTGCACCAGTATTGTCACAAAAGATTTTCATTGGACCCGATGCACTAGGTATGACACCTAGATCGGATATGAACTCCTTCATCCAGACTCCTTCATTTGCTGCTTCCGAAGCAGCTATGTATTCCGCTTCACATGTAGATCCCGCTACGACGCTTTGTTTAGAACTGCACCAACTGACAGCTCCACCGTTTAATGTAAACACGTATCCGGTTTGCGATTTAGAATCGTCCGGATCAGTGTCAAAGCTTGCATCAACGTAACCTTTTACGATGAGCTCTTTGTCACCTCCATATACGAGAAACATATCCTTAGTCCTTTTCAGGTATTTCAGGATGTTCTTGACCGCTGTCCAGTGATCCACTCCTGGATTACTTTGGTACCTCCCTGCTAAACTTATAGCAAGGCACACATCAGGTCTGGTACACAGCATTGCATACATGATAGAGCCTATGGCTGATGCATAGGGAACATCTTTCATATTCTCTCTATCTTCTGCAGTGGTCGGGCATTGAGTCTTACTCAATTTCACACCTTGTAACACAGGCAAGAACCCTTTCTTTGCTTGATCCATTTTGAACTTCTTCAAAATTTTGTCAAGGTATGTGCTTTGTGAAAGTCCAATTAAGCGTTTTGATCTATCTCTATAGATCTTAATGCCTAATATGTAAGCAGCTTCACCGAGGTCTTTCATTGAAAAACTTTTATTCAAGTATCCCTTTATGCTATCCAGAAATTCTATATCATTTCCAATCAGTAATATGTCATCCACATATAATATCAGAAATGCTACAGAGCTCCCACTCACTTTCTTGTAAATACAGGCTTCTCCGAAAGTCTGTATAAAACCAAATGCTTTGATCACACTATCAAAACGTTTATTCCAACTCCGAGAGGCTTGCACCAGTCCATAAATGGATCGCTGGAGCTTGCACACTTTGTTAGCTCCCTTTGGATCGACAAAACCTTCTGGTTGCATCATATACAACTCTTCTTCCAGAAATCCATTCAGGAATGCAGTTTTGACATCCATTTGCCAAATTTCATAATCATAAAATGCGGCAATTGCTAACATGATTCGGACGGACTTAAGCATCGCTACGGGTGAGAAGGTCTCATCGTAGTCAATTCCTTGAACTTGCCGAAAACCTTTTGCGACAAGTCGAGCTTTGTAGACAGTAACATTACCATCAGCGTCAGTCTTCTTCTTAAAGATCCATTTATTCTCAATTGCTTGCCGATCATCGGGCAAGTCAACCAAAGTCCATACTTTGTTCTCATACATGGATCCCATCTCAGATTTCATGGCTTCAAGCCACTTTGCGGAATCTGGGCTCACCATCGCTTCTTCATAGTTCGTAGGTTCATCATGATCTAGTAGCATGACCTCCAGAACAGGATTACCGTACCACTCTGGTGCGGATCTTACTCTGGTTGATCTACGAGGTTCAGCAGTATCTTGATCTGAAGTTTCATGATCATTATCATTGGCTTCCTCACTAACTGGTGTAGGTGTCACTGAAACAGTTTTCTGTGATGAACTACTTTCCAGTAAGGGAGCAGGTACAGTTACCTCGTCAAGTTCTACTTTCCTCCCACTCACTTCTTTCGAGAGAAACTCCTTCTCTAGAAATGATCCATTCTTAGCAACGAATGTCTTGCCTTCGGATCTGTGATAGAAGGTGTACCCAACAGTTTCCTTTGGGTATCCTATGAAGACACATTTCTCCGATTTGGGTTCGAGCTTATCAGGTTGAAGCTTTTTCACATAAGCATCGCAGCCCCAAACTTTAAGAAACGACAACTTTGGTTTCTTGCCAAACCACAGTTCATAAGGCGTCGTCTCAACGGATTTTGATGGTGCCCTATTTAACGTGAATGCGGCCGTCTCTAAAGCATATCCCCAAAAAGATAGCGGTAAATCAGTAAGAGACATCATAGATCGCACCATATCTAGTAAAGTACGATTACGACGTTCGGACACACCATTACGCTGTGGTGTTCCGGGTGGCGTGAGTTGCGAAACTATTCCACAGTTTTTCAAATGTACACCAAACTCGTAACTCAAATATTCTCCTCCACGATCAGATCGTAGAAACTTTATTTTCTTGTTACGATGATTTTCAACTTCACTCTGAAATTCTTTGAACTTTTCAAATGTTTCAGACTTATGTTTCATTAAGTAGATATACCCATATCTGCTTAAATCATCTGTGAAGGTGAGAAAATAACGATATCCGCCACGAGCCTCAATATTCATCGGGCCACATACATCGGTATGTATGATTTCCAACAAATCTGTTGCTCTCTCCATAGTACCGGAGAACGGTGTTTTAGTCATCTTGCCCATGAGGCACGGTTCGCAAGTACCAAGTGATTCATAATCAAGTGGTTCCAAAAGTCCATCAGCATGGAGTTTCTTCATGCGCTTTATACCGATATGACCTAAACGACAGTGCCACAAATAAGTTGCACTTTCGTTATCAACTCTGCATCTTTTGGCTTCAACATTATGAATATGTGTATTACTACTATCGAGATTCAATAAGAATAGACCACTCTTCAAGGGTGCATGACCATAAAAGATATTACTCATATAAATAGAACAACCATTATTCTCTGATTTAAATGAATAACCGTCTCGCATTAAACAAGATCCAGATATAATGTTCATGCTCAACGCTGGCACCAAATAACAATTATTTAGGTCTAATATTAATCCCGAAGGTAGATGTAGAGGTAGCGTGCCGACTGCGATCACATCGACTTTGGAACCGTTTCCCACGCGCATCGTCACCTCGTCCTTTGCCAGTGCCCGCTTATTCTGTAGTCCCTGTTTCGAGTTGCAAATATTAGCAACAGAACCAGTATCAAATACCCAGGTGCTACTGCGAGCTCTAGTAAGGTACACATCAATAACATGTATATCACATATACCTTTGTTCACCTTGCCATCCTTCTTATCCGCCAAATACTTGGGGCAGTTCCGCTTCCAGTGACCAGTCTGCTTGCAGTAGAAGCACTCAGTTTCAGGCTTAGGTCCAGACTTGGGTTTCTTCTCTTGAGCAGCAACTTGCTTGCCGTTCTTCTTGAAGTTCCCCTTTTTCTTCCCTTTGCCCTTTTTCTTGAAACTAGTGGTCTTGTTAACCATCAACACTTGATGCTCCTTCTTGATTTCTACCTCCGCAGCTTTCAGCATTGCGAAGAGCTCGGGAATAGTCTTGTTCATCCCTTGCATATTATAGTTCATCACGAAGCTCTTGTAGCTTGGTGGCAGTGATTGGAGAATTCTGTCAATGACGCAATCATCCGGAAGATTAACTCCCAATTGAATCAAGTGATTATTATACCCAGACATTTTGAGTATATGCTCACTGACAGAACTGTTCTCCTCCATCTTGCAGCTATAGAACTTATTGGAGACTTCATATCTCTCAATTCGGGCATTTGCTTGAAATATTAACTTCAACTCCTGGAACATCTCATATGCTCCATGACGTTCAAAACGTCGTTGAAGTCCCGATTCTAAGCCGTAAAGCATGGCACACTGAACTATCGAGTAGTCATCAGCTTTGCTCTGCCAGACGTTCATAACATCTGGTGTTGCTCCAGCAGCAGGCCTGGCACCCAGCGGTGCTTCCAGGACGTAATTTTTCTGTGCAGCAATGAGGATAATCCTCAAGTTACGGACCCAGTCCGTGTAATTGCTACCATCATCTTTCAACTTTGCTTTCTCAAGGAACGCATTAAAATTCAACGGAACAACAGCACGAGCCATCTATCTACAATCAACATAAACAAGCAAGATACTATCAGGTACTAAGTTCATGATAAATTTAAGTTCAATTAATCATATTATTTAAGAACTCCCACTTAGATAGACATCCCTCTAATCCTCTAAGTGATTACGTGATCCAAATCAACTAAACCATGACCGATCATCACGTGAGATGGAGTAGTTTTCAATGGTGAACATCGTTATGTTGATCATATCTACTATATGATTCACGCTCGACCTTTCGGTCTCCGTGTTCCGAGGCCATATCTGCATATGCTAGGCTCGTCAAGTTTAACCTGAGTATTCTGCGTGTGCAAAACTGGCTTGCACCCGTTGTAGATGGACGTAGAGCTTATCACACCCGATCATCACGTGGTGTCTGGGCACGACGAACTTTGGCAACGGTGCATACTCAGGGAGAACACTTCTTGATAATTTAGTGAGAGATCATCTTATAATGCTACCGTCAATCAAAGCAAGATAAGATGCATAAAAAGATAAACATCACATGCAATCAATATAAGTGATATGATATGGTCATCATCATCTTGTGCTTGTGATCTCCATCTCCGAAGCACCTTCATGATCACCATCGTCACCGGCGCGACACCTTGATCTCCATCGTAGCATCGTTGTCGTCTCGCCAATCTTATGCTTCCACGACTATCACTACCGTTTAGTAATAAAGTAAAGCATTACATCGCGATTGCATTGCATACAATAAAGCGACAACCATATGGCTCCTGCCAGTTGCCGATAACTCGGTTACAAAACATGATCATCTCATACAATAAAATTCAGCATCATGCTTTGACCATATCACATCACAACATGCCCTGCAAAAACAAGTTAGACGTCCTCTACTTTGTTGTTGCTTGTTTTACGTGGCTGCTACGGGCTTAAGTAAGAACCAATCTCACCTACGCATCAAAACCACAACGATAGTTTGTCAAATAGACTCCGTTTTAACCTTCGCAAGGACCGGGCGTAGCCATACTTGGTTCAACTAAAGTTGGAGAGACAGTCGCCCGCAAGCCATCTCTGTGCAAAGCACGTCGAGGGAACCGGTCTCGCGTAAGCGTACGCGTAAGGTTGGTCTGGGTCGTCTCGTCCAACAATACCGCCGAACCAAAATATGACATGCTGGTAGGCAGTATGACTTGTATCGTCCACAACTCACTTGTGTTCTACTCGTGCATATAACATCAACATCAATAACCTAGGCTCGGATGCCACTGTTGGGTTTCGTAGTAATTTCAAAAATTTCCTACGCACACGCAAGATCATGTGATGCATAGCAACGAGGGGAGAGTATTGTCTACGTACCCAACGCAGACCGACTGCGGAAGCGATGACACGACGTAGAGGAAGTAGTCGTACGTCTTCTCGATCCAACCGATCAAGCACCGAAACTACGGCACCTCCGAGTTCGAGCACACGTTCAGCTCGATGACGATCCCCGGACTCCGATCCAGCAAAGTGTCGGGGAAGAGTTTCGTCAGCACGACGGCGTGGTGACGATCTTGATGAACTACAGCAGCAGGGCTTCGCCTAAACTCCGCTACAGTATTATCGAGGAATATGGTGGCAGGGGGCACCGCACACGGCTAAGGAATCGATCACGTGGATCAACTTGTGTCAACTTGTGTGTTTAGAGGTGCCCCTGCCTCCGTATATAAAGGAGGAGAGGAGGGGAGGCTGGCCGGCCAAGGGGGGGAGGCGCAGGAGAGTCCTACTCCCTCTGGGAGTAGGATTCCCCCTCCAATCCTAGTCCAACTAGGATTCCTCGGAGGGGAAAAGAGGAGGAGGGGGCCGGCCACCTCTCCTAGTCCTAATAGGACTAGGGGAAGGGGGGGGGGGCGCAGCCCAACTAGGGCAGCCCCTTCTCTTTTCCACTAAGGCCCACTATGGCCCAAATAGCTCCCGGGGGGTTCCGGTAACCCTCCCGGTATTCCGGTAAAATCCCGATTTCACCCGGAACACTTCCGATATCCAAATATAGGCTTCCAATATATCAATCTTTACGTCTCGACCATTTCGAGACTCCTCGTCATGTCCGTGATCACATCCGGGACTCCGAACAACCTTCGGTACATCAAAATGCATAAACTCATAATATAACTGTCATCGTAACCTTAAGCGTGCGGACCCTACGGGTTCGAGAACAATGTAGACATGACCGAGACACGTCTCCGGTCAATAACCAATAGCGGGACCTGGATGCCCATATTGGCTCCTACATATTCTACGAAGATCTTTATCGGTCAGACCGCATAACAACATACGTTGTTCCCTTTGTCATCGGTATGTTACTTGCCCGAGATTCGATCGTCGGTATCCAATACCTAGTTCAATCTCGTTACTGGCAAGTCTCTTTACTCGTTCCGTAATACATCATCTCACAACTAACATATTAGTTGTAATGCTTGCAAGGCTTATGTGATGTGTATTACCGAGAGGGCCCAGAGATACCTCTCCGACAATCGGAGTGACAAATCCTAATCTCGAAATACGCCAACCCAACATCGACCATTGGAGACACCTGTAGTACTCCTTTATAATCACCCAGTTACGTTGTGACGTTTGGTAGTACCCAAAGTGTTCCTCCGGTAAACGGGAGTTGCATAATCTCATAGTCATAGGAACATGTATAAGTCATGAAGAAAGCAATAGCAACATACTAAACGATCGGGTGCTAAGCTAATGGAATGGGTCATGTCAATCAGATCATTCTACTAATGATGTGACCTCGTTAATCAAATAACAACTCATTGTTCATGGTTAGGAAACATAACCATCTTTGATTAACGAGCTAGTCAAGTAGAGGCATACTAGTGACACTTTGTTTGTCTATGTATTCACACATGTATTATGTTTCCGGTAAATACAATTCTAGCATGAATAATAAACATTTATCATGATTATAAGGAAATAAATAATAACTTTATTATTGCCTCTAGGGCATATTTCCTTCACTGTTCACCACGCCGTTAACTAGATCGAAGGAGAGGAACAGATCAAGGCGTCAGAGAAGATCGTGGATCGGGAGATTGCGGGCGGTCTGATCCCGCTACGCAAATAGCACCTATCCGGCTCACCCGCCTAGGGTGCCGACCTTCCTCCCTTGCAAGCCGCCCCCAACAAGGCCTCGCGCTAGCTGGTGCATCAGGTGCACCCGCTCTATACGGCCTGACTCTCCAGCGCGCACTCGCTCTTCTCGCCGTCAGACAGCCCGATTTTCACTGCTGCTTCAAGTGCTGCCGGCACCTTGCAGCTTCGCATCTGCCTCTTCCGTATCGTCCATGAACACCAGTCATCGCCGCGTCGATTCGTGTCGAGGTCGCTTCACTGTGTTATTCTGTGCATGGCAACTCGGATACATCAGGCCTTGCTGCTTCGGACACTTGCCCCTATTTTGGCGTGTCTATTGGATTGGAGTTTTGAGTAAGAGAGAGAGAGAGAGAGAGGGGGGAGAGAGAGAGAGATATAGAGTAAAAAAATTGGTACAATGCTTTTGTCGGGTACACCTCTTCATCGTCGCTCGATGTTTTTTACGGTGTTCTGTACATTGATCCTGTCTCGCACATGCGCCTTCCCTCGGTGCTTGGTGCTCGCCCGCTTGAAGATGGTGGTTGTCGCTCTACTTCGACACATTTTGCGACTTCCGCCGGTGTTGTTGTCCCCTCTACATTGACTCCTCCCGCGGCTTCTGTACGCGGCGGTGATTGCTCTATGTCGACTCCCCAAGTGGCTTCCACATATGGCTCTACATCGACTCGCCACTCTCGGTCGACTCTACATGCGGCTTCTACAGGTGGTGGAGACTGCTTATTATCGTCAGGTGTTTCTACCTCGACCTCTTCCGCCGTGTCGTTGTCTTCGTGTGAGATTGCGCAGCTGAAATCTCTGTTTGCAACTTGGGATTCTTCACCGACAAGTTCTGCATATTCCGTGACCGACTCTTCTGGCACTCAGAAACCACCTTCTACTCATTCAGGTACATCCCCATGGATTCTTGATACCAGAGCATCTTTTCATATGACATATGATTCTTCCACTTTGACTTCCGTTCAACCTGTTGAATCTACTATCGGCTGATGGCACTCCCCTCCATGTAGCTAGTCGAGGCACTCTTACCACTTCTTCATTTCATGTTCCCTCTGTCGCTCATGTTCCTCGACTTACCATGCAACTCATATCTGGTGGTCAGATTGTTGACTCTAGTTGTAGGGTTATGCTCGACTTTGATTCATGTTCTGTCCAGGATTGTCGCATGGGCGCTCTACTTGGTGCTGGCCCTCGACGCTCTGATGGTCTCTGGGAGCTTGACTGGCTACGTCTTCCTTCTGCTGCCACCGCTGCCAGTCCCATAGCCCCTGTTGCTGCATTTACTAGCTCTTTTCAGCAGTGGCATCATCGACTTGGACATTTATGTGGTTCTCGTCTCTCATCTTTGGTTCAGCGCGGTGTTCTGGGGCCTGTGTCCGGTAACGCTTCGTTGGATTGTCTGGGTTGTAGGCTTGGTAAGTAGATTTAACTACCGTATCCTCACAGTGATTCGATGTCCGAGCGCCCTTTTGACCTTGTTCACTTTGATGTTTGGGGTCCGGCTCCCTTTGCATCAAAAGGGGGTCACCGCTACTATATTATCTTTATAGACAATTTTTCACGGTACACTTGGATCTATTTCATGTCTTCTCGTAGTGAGGTCTTATCTATATACAAAAAAAATTCTGCCATGGTTCAAACCCAGTTTTCCACTCCTATTCGTGTTTTTCACGCAGATTTAGTTGGTGAGTATATCTCCCATGCACTGCGAGGATTCCTTGCTGAGCAAGGTACTCTTCCTCAATTCTGTTGCCATAGTGCTCATGCTCAGAATGGTGTGGCTGAGCGCAAGCATCGTGACCTTCTTGAGACGGCACGCGCGATGATGATCGATGCCTCTCTTCCGCCTCACTTCTGGGCTGAGGCTGTTACCACTTCCACGTATCTCATTAACATTCAGCCATCTGCTGCTTTACAGGGCGGAATTCCTCTCGATCGTCTTTTTGGTCGTTCTCCTGATTATTCAGTGCTTCGCTTGTTTGGTTGCGTTTGATATGTTTTGCTTGCCCCTCGTGAACGCACCAAACTGACCGCTTAGTATGTTGATTGTGTCTTTCTCAGATACAGTGATGAGCATAAGGGCTATCGGTGTTGGGATCCCATTGGTTGTCGGATGCGTATTTCTCGGGATGTGGCCTTTGATGAGTCTCTTCCCTTCTACCAGCGTCCATCCTCCTCGGCCTTTTCCACAGAGGATATCTCTTTTCTTACGTTTCCGGATACACCTCCATCTGTGCCCAGTATTCCTACTCTTCATCCCGCTATTGCAGATTCGACGCCGTCCTCTCGTACAGTTTGTTCTCCTCCCTCATTGCATGACTCGCCACCTTCATCATCGCTTTCTTCACCTTCCGCGCCTTCATCACCAATATCTTCCCCTTCTCCACCTTCATCGATACATTCCCCGTCTACGTCTCCAGTGATTCCACCTCTTCCCTCCTTTCCTTTTCATTATACTCGTTGTCCATGTATTGTGGATGAGTCTACTGATGTGCCCACTACTTCTGGTGTGTCATCTTCCTCCTCTCAATTGACTTATGGTCTTCGTTCTCGGCCTTGTCTACACCTTGACCGATATTCTCCTTCTCGTTACGGTCTTTCGACCGTTCTTGAGACGACTTCTTATCGAGATGCTATTGTGCATCCTGAATGGCAGTTTGCGATGGCAGAGGAGATTGCTGCCCTTGAGCGCACGGGCACGTGGGATCTAGTTTCTCTTTCTCCCAGTGTTTGTCCCATCACTTGTAAGTGGGTCTATAATGTTGGGGAACGTAGTAATTTCAAAAAAAATCCTACGCACACGCAAGAACATGGTGATGGCATAGCAACGAGAGGGGAGAGTAATGTCCACGTACCCTCGTAGACCGTAAGCGGAAGCGTTATGACAACGCGGTTGATGTAGTCGTATGTCTTCACGATCCGACCGATCCAAGCACCGAACGTACGTCACCTCCGAGTTCAGCACACGTTCAGCTCGATGACGATCCCCGGACTCCGATCCAGCAAAGTGTCGGGGATGAGTTCCGTCAGCACGACGGCGTGGTAACGATGATGATGTTTTACCGGCGCAGGGCTTCGCCTAAACTCCGCGACAATATGACCGAGGTGGAATATGGTGGAGGGGGGCACCGCACACGGCTAAGGAACGATCACGAAGATCAACTTGTGTGTCATGGGGTGCCCCCTGCCCCCGTATATAAAGGAGCCAAGGGGGAGGGGGTGGCCGGCCAAGGAGGGCGCGCCAAGGGGAGTCCTACTCCCACCGGGAGTAGGACTCCTTCTTTCCTAGTCCAACTAGGAGAAGGGGGGAAAGGAGGGGAGTGGAGAAGGAAGGGAGAGGGGGGCCGCGCCCCAAACCCTTTGTCCAATTCGGACTGGGCTTGGGAGGGGCGCGCGCCACCTCCTGGCTCCTTCCCACTAAGGCCCATTAAGGCCCAATACTCTTCCCCGTATTCCCGTAACTCCCCGGTACTCCGAAAAATACCCGAATCACTCGGAACCTTTCCGAATTCCGAATATAGTCGTCCAATATATCGATCTTTACGTCTCGACCATTTCGAGACTCCTCGTCATGTCCCCGATCTCATCCGGGACTCCGAACTCCTTCGGTACATCAAAACTCATAAACTCATAATATAACTGTCATCGAAACCTTAAGCGTGCGGACCCTACGGGTTCGAGAACTATGTAGACATGACCTAGAACTATTCTCGGTCAATAACCAATAGCGGAACCTGGATGCTCATATTGGCTCCTACATATTCTATGAAGATCTTTATCGGTCAAAACCGCATAACAACATACGTTGTTTCCTTTGTCATCGGCATGTTACTTGCCCGAGATTCGATCGTCGGTATCTAATACCTAGTTCAATCTCGTTACCGGCAAGTCTCTTTACTCGTTACGTAATGCACCATTCCGTAACTAACTCATTAGCTACATTGCTTGCAAGGCTTATAGTGATGAGCATTACCGAGAGGGCCCAGAGATACCTCTCCGACAATCGGAGTGACAAAACCTAATCTCGAAATACGGCAACCCAACATGTACCTTTGGAGACAGCTGTAGTACTCCTTTATAATCATCCAGTTACGTTGTGACATTTGGTAGCACCCAAAGTGTTCCTCCGGTAAACGGGAGTTGCATAATCTCATAGTTACAGGAAGATGTATAAGTCATGAAGAAAGCAATAGCAACATACTAAACGATCAAGTGCTAAGCTAACGGAATGGGTCAAGTCAATCACATCATTCTCCCAATGATGTGATCCCGTTAATCAAATGACAACTATTTTGTCCATGGCTAGGAAACATAACCATCTTTGATAAATGAGCTAGTCAAGTAGAGGCATACTAGTGACACTATGTTTGTCTATGTATTCACACATGTATTATGTTTCCGGTTAATACAATTCTAGCATGAATAATAAACATTTATCATGATATAAGGAAATAAATAATAACTTTATTATTGCCTCTAGGGCATATTTCCTTCAGTCTCCCACTTGCACTAGAGTCAATAATCTAGTTCACATCATCATGTGATTTAACACCAATATTCACATCTGTATGTGATTAATACCCATAGTTCACATCGTCATGTGATCAACACCCAAAGGGTTTACTAGAGTCAACAATCTAGTTCACATTGCTATGTGATTAACACCCAAAGAGTACTAAGGTATGATCATGTTTTACTCATGAGAGAAGTTTAGTCAACGGGTCTGTCACATACAGAGCCGTATGTATTTTGCAAATATTCTATGTCTACAATGCTCTACACGGAGCTACTTTAGCTAATTGCTCCCACTTTCAATATGTATCCAGATTGCGACTTAGAGTCATCCGGATCAGTGTAAAAGTTTGCACCGATGTAACTTTTACGACGAGCTCTTTTATCACCTCCATAATCGAGAAACATCTCCTTAGTCCTCACTAAGGATATTCTTGACCGCTGTCCAGTGATCTACTATTAGATCACTATTGTACTCCCTTGCCAAACCAGGGCAGAGTGTACAATAGGTCTGGTCCATAGCATGGCATACTTTTATAGAACCTATGACTGAATGCATAGGGAATGACTTTCATTCTCTTTCTATTTTCTGCCGTGGTCAGGATTTGAGTCTTACTCAATTTCATACCTTTGCAACACAGGCAAGAACTCTTTCTTTGACTGTTCCATTTTGAACTACTTCAAAATCTTGTCAAGGTATGTACCTATTGAAAATCTTATCAAGCGTCTTGATCTATCTCAATAGATCTTGATGCTCAATATGTAAGTAGCTTTACTGAGGTCTTTCTTTGAAAAACCTTTTTCAAACACTCCTTTTATGCTTTCCAGAAAATTCTACATCATTTCCAATTAATAATATGTCATTCACATATACTTATCAGAAAAGCTGTAGTGCTCCCACTCACTTTCTTGTAAATACAGGCCTTTCCAAAAGTCTGTATAAAACCATATGCTTTGATCAACTTATCAAAGCATATATTCCAACTCTAAGATGCTTGCACCAGTCAATAGATGGATCGCTGGAGCTTGCACATTTTTGTTAGCATCTTTAGGATTGACAAAACCTTCTGGTTGCATCATATGCAACTCTTCTTTAATGAATCCATTAAGGAATGCAGTTTTGACATCCATTTGCCAGATTTCATAAAATGTGGCAATTGCTAACATGATTCAGACAGACTTAAGCTTCGATACGAGTGAGAAAATCTCATCGTATTCAATACCTTGAACTTGTTGAAAACCTTTTGCAACAAGTCGAGCTTAGTAGATAGTAACACTACTATCAGTGTCCTGTCTTCCTCTTGAAGATCCATTTATTTAACATGGCTTGCTGATCATCGAGCAAGTCAATCAAAGTCCATACTTTGTTCTCATACATGGATCCTATCTCAGATTTCATGGCCTCAAGCCATTTCGCGGAATCTGGGCTCATCATCGCTTCCTCATAGTTCGTAGGTTCATCATGGTCTAGTAACATGACTTCTAGAACGGGATTACCGTACCACTTTGGTGCGGATCTTATTCTGGAAGACCTACGAGGTTCGGTAGTAACTTGATCTGAAGCTTCATGATCATCATCATTAACTTCCTCACTAATCGGTGTAGGCATCACTGGAACTGATTTCTCTGATGAACTACTTTCCAATTTGGGAGAAGGTACAATTACCTCATCAAGTTCTACTTTCCTCCCACTCACTTCTTTCGAGAGAAACTTCTTCTCTAGAAAGGATCCATCTTAGCAACGAATAACTTGCCTTCGGATCTTGTGATAGAAGGTGTACCCAATAGTTACCTTTGGGTATTCTATGAAGACGCACTTCTCCGATTTGGGTTCGATCTTATCAGGTTGATAACCTTTTTCATATAAGCATCGCAACTCCAAGTTTTAAGAAACGACAGCTTAGGTTTACTGCTAAACCATAGTTCATACGGTGTCGTCTCAACGGATTTAGATGTTGCCCTATTAAACGTGAATGCAGCTGTCTCTAATGCATAACCCCAAAACGATAGTGGTAAACCGATAAGAGACATCATTGATCGCACCATATCTAGTAAAGTACGATTACGACGTTCAAACACACCATTACATTGTGGTGTTCCAGATGGCGTGAGTTGCCAAACTATTTCACATTGTTTCAAATGAAGACCAAACTCGTAACTCAAATATTCGTCTCCACGATCAGATCGTAGAAACTTTATTTTTCTTGTTACGATGATTTTTTCCACTTCACTCTGAAATTCTTTGAACTTTTCAACTATTTCAGACTTATGTTCATCAAGTAGATATACCCATATCTGCTCAAATCATCTGTGAAGGTTAGAAAATAACGATACTTGCCACGAGCCTTAACACTCATCGGATCACATACATCGGTATGTATTATTTCCAATAAGTCAGTAGCTCGTTCCATTGTTCCGGAGAACGGAGTTTTAGTCATCTTGCCCAAAAGGCAGGGTTCACAAGCATCAAATGATTCATAATCAAGTGATTCCAAAAACCCATCAGCATGGAGTTTCTTCACTCGCTTTTACCGATATGACCCAAACGGCAGTGCCACAAATAAGTTGCACTATCATTATCAACTTTGCATCTTTTGGCATCAATATTATGATTATGTGTATCACTACGATCGAGATCCAATAAACTAATTTCATTGGGTGTATGACCATCAAAGGTTTTATTCATGTAAACAGAACAACAATTATTCTCTGACTTTAAATGAATAACCGTATTGCAATAAACATGATCAAATCATATTTATGCTCAACGCAAACGCCAAATAACATTTATTTAGGTTTAACACTAATCCCGAAAGTATAGGGAGTGTGCGATGATGATCATATCAATCTTGGAACCACTTCCAACACACATCGTCACTTCACCCTCAACTAGTTTCTGTTTATTCTGTAACTCCTGTTTCGAGTTACTAATCTTAGCAACCGAACAAGTATCAAATATTCAGGGGCTACTATAAACACTAGCAAGGCACACATCAATAATCTGTATATCAAATATACCCTTGTTCACTTTGCCATCCTTCTTATCCACCAAATATTCAGGGTATTTTCGCTTCCAGTGACCATTTCCTTTGCAGTAGAAGCACTCAGTTTCAGGTTTTGGTCCAGCTTTGGGCTTCTTCACGGGAGTGACAACTTGCTTGTCATTCTACTTGAAGTTCCCTTTCTTTCCCTTTGCCCTTTTCTTGAAACTAGTGATCTTGTCAACCATCAACACTTGATGCTCTTTCTTGATTTCTGCCTTCGTTGATTTCAACATCTCAAAGAGCTCGGGAATCATTTTCGTCATCCCTTCCATACTATAGTTCATCACAAAGTTCTACTAACTTGGTGATGGTGACTAGAGAACTCTATCAATCACTATCTTATCTGGAAGATTAACTCCCACTTGATTCAAGCGATTGTAGTACCCAGACAATCTGAGCACATGCTCACTAGTTGAGCGATTCTCCTCCATCTTTTAGCCATAGAACTTGTTGGAGACTTCATATCTCTCAACTCGGGTATTTGCTGGAAATATTAACTTCAATTCCTGGAACATCTCATATGGTCCATGACGTTCAAAATGTCTTTGAAGTCCCGATTCTAAGCCGTTAAGCATGGTGCACTAAACTATCAAGTAGTCATCATATTGAGCTAGCCAAACGTTCATAACGTCTGCATCTGCTCCTGCAATAGGTCTGTCACCTAGTGGTGCATTAAGGACATAATTCTTCTGTGCAGCAATGAGGATAAACCTCAGATCACGGATCCAATCCGCATCATTGCTACCAACATCTTTCAACACAATTTTCTCTAGGAACATATCAAAATAAACATATGAAAGCAACAACACAAGCTATTGATCTACAACATAATTTGCAAAATACTACCAGGACTAAGTTCATGATAAATTTAAAGTTCAATTAATCATATTACTTAAGAACTCCCACTTAGATAGACATCCCTCTAATCCTCTAAGTGATTACGTGATCCATATCAACTACACCATGTCCGATCATCACGTGAGATGGAGTAGTTTCAATGGTGAACATCATATGTTGATCATATCTACTATATGATTCACGCTCGACCTTTCGGTCTCCGTGTTCCGAGGCCATATCTGTATATGCTAGGCTCGTCAAGTTTAACCTGAGTATTCCGCGTGTGCAACTGTTTTGCACCCCTTGTATTTGAACGTAGAGCCTATCACACCCGATCATCACGTGGTGTCTCAGCACGAAGAACTTTCGCAACGGTGCATACTAAGGGAGAACACTTCTTGATAATTAGTGAGAGATCATCTTAAAATGCTACCGTCAATCAAAGCAAGATAAGATGCATAAAGGATAAACATCACATGCAATCAATATAAGTGATATGATATGGCCATCATCATCTTGTGCTTGTGATCTCCATCTTCGAAGCACCGTCGTGATCACCATCGTCACCGGCGCGACACCTTGATCTCCATCATAGCATCGTTGTCGTTACGCCATCTATTGCTTCTACGACTATCACTACCGCTTAGTGATAAAGTAAAGCAATTACAGGGCGTTTGCATTTCATACAATAAAGCGACAACCATATGGCTCCTGCCAGTTGCCGATAACTTCGGTTACAAAACATGATCATCTCATACAATAAAATATAGCATCACGTCTTGACCATATCACATCACAACATGCCCTGCAAAAACAAGTTAGACGTCCTCTACTTTGTTGTTGCAAATTTTACGTGGCTGCTACGGGCTTAGCAAGAACCGTTCTTACCTACGCATCAAAACCACAATGATAGTTCGTCAAGTTAGTACTGTTTTAACCTTCGCAAGGACCGGGCGTAGGCACACTCGGTTCAGCTAAAGTGAGAGAGACAGACACCCGCCAGCCACCTTTAAGCACAAGTGCTCGTAACGGTGAAACCAGTCTCGCGTAAGCGTACGCGTAATGTCGGTTCGGGCCGCTTCATCTCACAATACCGCCGAACCAAAGTATGACATGCTAGTAAGCAGTATGACTTGTATCGCCCACAACTCACTTGTGTTCTACTCGTGCATATAACATCAATGCATAAAACCTAGGCTCGGATGCCACTGTTGGGGAACGTAGTAATTTCAAAAAAATTCCTACGCACACGCAAGAACATGGTGATGGCATAGCAATGAGAGGGGAGAGTAATGTCCACGTACCCTCGTAGACCGTAAGCGGAAGCGTTATGACAACGCGGTTGATGTAGTCGTACGTCATCACGATCCGACCGATCCAAGCACCGAACGTACGGCACCTTCGAGTTCAGCACACGTTCAGCTCGATGACGATCCCTGGACTCCGATCCAGCAAAGTGTCGGGGATGAGTTCCGTCAGCACGACGGCGTGGCGACGATGATGATGTTTTACTGGCGCAGGGCTTCGCCTAAACTCCGCGACGATATGACCGAGGTGGAATATGGTGGAGGGGGGCACCGCACACGGCTAAGGAATGATCACGAAGATCAACTTGTGTGTCATGGGGTGCCCCCTGCCCCCGTATATAAAGGAGCCAAGGGGGAGGGGGTGGCCGGCCAAGAGGGTGCGCCAAGGGGAGTCCTACTCCCACCGGGAGTAGGACTCCTTCTTTCCTAGTCCAACTAGGAGAAGGGGGGAAAGGAGGGGAATGGAGAAGGAAGGGAGAGGGGGGCCGCGCCCCAAACCCTTTGTCCAATTCGGACTGGGCTTGGGAGGGGCGCGCGCCACCTCCTGGCTCCTTCCCACTAAGGCCCATTAAGGCCCAATACTCTTCCCCGTATTCCCGTAACTCCCCGGTACTCCGAAAAATACCCGAATCACTCGGAACCTTTCCGAACTCCGAATATAGTCGTTCAATATATCGATCTCTACGTCTCGATCATTTCGAGACTCCTCGTCATGTCCCCGATCTCATCCGGGACTCCGAACTCCTTCGGTACATCAAAACTCATAAACTCATAATATAACTGTCATCGAAACCTTAAGCGTGCGGACCTTACGGGTTCGAGAACTATGTAGACATGACCTAGAACTATTCTCGGTCAATAACCAATAGCGGAACCTGGATGCTCATATTGGCTCCTACATATTCTACGAAGATCTTTATCGGTCAAAACCGCATAACAACATACGTTGTTCCCTTTGTCATCGGCATGTTACTTGCCCGAGATTCGATCGTCGATATCTAATACCTAGTTCAATCTCGTTACCGGCAAGTCTCTTTACTCGTTACGTAATGCACCATTCCGTAACTAACTCATTAGCTACATTGCTTGCAAGGCTTATAGTGATGTGCATTACCGAGAGGGCCCAGAGATACCTCTCCAACAATCGGAGTGACAAAACCTAATCTCGAAATACGGCAACCCAACATGTACCTTTGGAGACACCTGTAGTACTCCTTTATAATCACCTAGTTACGTTGTGACGTTTGGTAGCACCCAAAGTGTTCCTCCGGTAAACGGGAGTTGCATAATCTCATAGTTACAGGAACATGTATAAGTCATGAAGAAAGCAATAGCAACATACTAAACGATCAAGTGCTAAGCTAACGGAATGGGTCGAGTCAATCACATCATTCTCCCAATGATGTGATCCTGTTAATCAAATGACAACTCTTTTGTCCATGGCTAGGAAACATAACCATCTTTGATAAACGAGCTAGTCAAGTAGAGGCATACTAGTGACACTATGTTTGTCTATGTATTCACACATGTATTATGTTTCCGGTTAATACAATTCTAGCATGAATAATAAACATTTATCATGATATAAGAAAATAAATAATAACTTTATTATTGCCTCTAGGGCATATTTCCTTCATATAAGATAAAGACTCGCTCTGATGGTTCTTTTGAGCGTTATAAAGCTCGTCTTGTGGCTCGTGGCTTTCAGCAAGAGCATGGTCGTGATCACGATGAGACTTTTGCTCCCGTGGCCCATATCACCACTGTTCGTACATTTCTTGCCATGGCCTCTGTTCGCCATTGGTCCGTGTCTCAGCTTGATGTGAATAATGCCTTTTCTAAATGGTGAGTTGCGTGAGGAGGTTTATATGCAGCCATCACCTGGATATTCTGTTCCTGATGGCATGGTTTGTCGTCTTCGTTGCTCTCTTTATGGCCTTAAGCAAGCCCCGTGCCTGGTTTGAGCGCTTTGCCTCTGTGGTGATTGCCGCTGGTTTTTTGCCCAGTGCTCATGATCTAGCGTTGTTTGTCCACCTTTCTTCTCGTGGTAGGACTCTTCTTCTTCTGTATGTTGATGACATGATCATCACTGGCGACGATTCTGAGTATATTGCCTTTGTCAAGGCCCGCCTCAGTGAGCAGTTCCTTATATCTAATCTGGGTCCTCTTCGTTATTTTCTTGGGATTGAGGTTTCATCCACCTCTGATAGCTTTTTGATTTCCCAAGAAAAGTATATCCAGGATCTTCTTACTCGTGCGGCTCTTAGTGATGAGCGCCCTGTTGAGACACCTATGGAGCTCAATCTTAACCTTCATGCTTCTGATGGTGAGCCCTTGTCTGATCTGATGCATTATCGTCATCTTGTTGGGAGTCTTGTCTATCTTGCTGTCACATGTCCGGATATCTCCTATCCTGTCCATATTCTTTGTTTCTGCTCCCACTTCAGTTCACTATAGTCACCTTATTCGTGTTCTATGATATATTCGTGGCACGATCTCTCGTCATATCGTTTTTCCCCATTCCAGCTCATTACAGCTTCGGGCCTATTCATATGCTACATGGGCTAGTGATCCTTCGGACCGCCGTTCACTTTCTGCTTACTGTGTTTTTCTTGGTGGTTCTCTCATTGCCTGGAAGACTAAGAAACAGACTGCAGTTTCTCGTTCGAGTGCAGAGGCCGAGTTGCGAGCTATGGCTCTTCTGACGACAGAGGTGACTTGGTTACGATGGTTACTGGAGGATTTTGGTGTTTCTGTTACTACACCTACCACCCTCTTGTCAGACAGTATAGGTGCTATCAGCATTACATGGGACCCGATGAAGCATGAGCTTATCAAGCATATTGGTGTTGATGCTTTTTTTGTGCGCGCCACTGTGCAGGATCATGTTATTGGTCTTCAGCATGTGCCATCTGAGTTACAACTAGCAGACTTCTTCACGAAGGCCCAGACTACAGCACAACATGGATTTCACCTCTCCAAACTCAGTGTTGTGGATCCACCATGAGTTTGAGGGGGAGTGTTAGAGTTATATTGAGCATGCCCTTTGGCCTTTTGTATTCTAGCCTCTTTGCATTCTCTTGTACATGTATATATGACGGCTTTGGCCTCCTAATAATATCAAGTTTCATATTTCCCTAACAAACATCACTGTTTGCTCCTGGTCCCGGTGTCGGATGAGACACCCGACTCTCCCTGACTGACTCTTGAGAAGACATCTTGCTCTAATCTGCAGTAGAAACAACTCAACACGAAAAACAGAGGATATTTGTGTGGTACGATGGTCAAAACCTTCGGGAGATTATATAATGAATTTTTACCGACCAAAAGAAGTATTGTGCAAGAAAACGGAGTCCGGAGAGCACACGAGGTGCCCACGAGGCAGGGGGCGCGCCCAGGGGGTAGGGCGCGCCCTCCACCCTCGTGGATGCCTTGTGTCCTTTTCGGACTACTTCTTATTTACCTATTTTCTTAAATATTCCAAAACGGAGAAAATTTTCTATTAGAACTGTTTTGGAGTCGGTTTACTTACTGTACCACATACCTATTCCTTTTCGGAGTCTGAAATGTTCTGGAAAGTATCCCTTATGTACTGCTCCGGGGTTACGGTGTCAATAAAATTGGTTTCAACATTTATGGGATTACCTGAGATATAATGTTTGATTCTTTGACTGTTCATCACCTACGGGTTTGTGCCTTCGATGTTGTTGATTTTTATGGCACCGGAACGATAGACCTCCTCGATAACGTAAGGACCTTTCCACTTAGATAGGAGTTTTCCTGCAAAAAATCTTAAACGAGAGTTGTATAGCAAAACATAATCACCTACATTAAACTCACGCTTTTGTATCCTTTTGTCATGCGATCTTTTAACTTTTTCTTTAAATAGTTTGGCATTCCCATAGGCTTGGGTTCTCTACTCATCAAGTGAGCTAATGTCAAATAGTCTATTCTCACCAGCAAGTTTGAAATCATAATTGAGCTCTTTAATGGCCTAATATGCCTTATGTTCTAGTTCGAGAGGCAAGTGACATGCTTTTCCATAAACCATTTTATACGGAGACATACCCATAGGATTTTTATATGCAGTTCTATAGGCCCATAATGCATGATCGAGTTTCTTGGACCAATTTTTTCTAGATCTATTAACAGTCTTCTACAAAATTAATTTGATCTCTCTGTTACTCAGTTCTACTTGACCACTAGACTGTGGGTGGTATGGAGATGCAATTCTATGATTAACATCATACTTAGCAAGCATTTTATGGAAAGCACCATGAATAAAATGTGAACCACCACCATCAGTCAATAAGTATCTAGGGACTCCAAACCTCAGAAAAAATAACTTCTTTAAGCATCTTAATAGAGGTGTTATGATCACCACTACTAGTTGGAATAGCTTCTACCCACTTTGTAACGTAATCAACAGCAACTAAAATATGTGTATACCCATTAGAGGAAGGAAACGGTCCCATATAATCAAAGCCCCAAACATCAAATGGTTCAATAACAAGTGAATAGTTCATAGGCATTTCTTGACGTCTACTAATATTACCAATTCTTTGACATTCATCACAAGACAAGACAAACTTACGGGCATCTTTGAAAAGAGTAGGCCAAAAAAATCGGATTGCAATACCTTATGTGCACTTCTATCTCCAGCGTGGTGTCCTCCATAAGCCTCAGAGTGACACTTGCGTAGGATCTGTTCTTGTTCATGCTCAGGAACACAACGTCTAATAACACCATCTACTCCTTCTTTATAAAGGTGTGGGTCATCCTAGAAATAATGTCTTAAATCACAGAAAAACTTTTTCTTTTGCTGGTATGTGAAACTAGGTGGTATAAACTTAGCAACAATGTAATTATTATAATCAGCATACCATGGATCAGTACGGTAAGCATTTATGACAGCTAATTGTTCATTGGGAAAGCTATCATCAATAGGTAGTGGGTCATCAAGAACATTCTCTAACCTAGATAAGTTGTCTGCAACGGGGTTCTCAGCTCCCTTTCTATCAATAATATGAAAATCAAATTCTTGCAGTAGGAGAACCCATCTGATAGGTCTAGGTTTAGCATCTTTCTTTTCCATAAGATATTTAATAGCAACATGATCAGTGTGAACAGTTACTTTAGAATAAACAATATAATGTCTGAACTTATCACAAGCAAATACAACTTCTAAAAATTCTTTTTCAGTACTAGCATAGTTTCTTTGGGCACTATCTAGAGTTTTACATATTGGATAACATTTAATTTCTTATCAACTCTTTGTCCTAGAATAACACCTACAACATAATCACTAGCATCACACATAATTTCAAAGGGTAAATTCCAATCAAGTGGCTGAAAGTGCGGAAATTAAAGCTTTATTAAGTATTTCAAATGCTTCTACACAATCATCATCAAAGACAAAAGGAACATCCTTTTGTAAGAGATTAGTCAGAGGCCTAGAAATTTCTGAGAAGTCTTTAATGAACCTCCTATAAAAACCGACATGACCAAGGAAACTTCTTATACCTTTGATGTCCTTAGGACACGACATCTTTTCGATAGCATCAAATTTAGCTTTATCAACTTCAATACCTCTTTCAGAAATTTTATGCCCCAATACAATACCTTCATTAACCATAAAGTGGCACTTCTCCCAATTCAAGACAAGATTAGTTTCTTCACATCTCTGCAAAACTCGATCAAGGTTGCTTAAGCAATCATCAAAAGAAGTTCCATATACGGAGAAATCATCCATGAAAACTTCAACAATCTTTTCACAAAAGTCAGAGAATAAGCAGTCATACATCTTTTAAAGGTAGCAGGTGCATTGCATAAACCGAAAGGCATACTATAAGCAAAGGTACCAAAAGGGCAAGTAAAAGTGGTCTTTTCCTGATCCTCTTTTGATACAGGTATTTTTGAGAGAAACCAGAATAACCGTCTAGAAAGAAGAAACGTGTATGTTTGGATAATCTTTCTAGCATTTGATCAATAAAAGGTAAAGGGTAATGATCCTTTTTAGTAGCTTTAATTAGTTTGCGGAAATCAATTACCATTCTATAACCTGTAAAAATTCTTTGTGGGATCAATTCATCTTTATTATTAGGAACAACAGTAATACCTCCCTTCTTAGGGACACAATGGATAGGATTTACCCACTAACTATCAGCAACATGATAAATTATACCTGCCTCCAGAAGCTTTAGTATTTCTTTTCTTACCACTTCTTTCATCTTAGGATTTAACCGTCATTGGTGATCAACAACCGGTTTAGCATCTTTCTCCAATTTTATTTTGTGCTGTCATAGAGTGGGACTAATGCCCTTAAGATCATCAAGAGTATATCCAATAGCAGCACGATGCTTCTTCAGAATTTTCAATAATTTCTCTTCTTCCTGCTCTGAAAAGTTAGCAATAATAATAACATGATATATCTTATTTTCATCAAGGTAAGCATATTTAAGAGTATTAGGTAACGGTTTAAGCTCAAACACGGGATCACCCTTGGGTGGAGGAGGATCCCCAAGAATTTCAACAGGCAAATTGTGTTTTGAAATAGGTCCCTACTTGAAGAGTACTTCATCTATTTCCCTTCTGTCATTCATAAACATATCATTTTCATGGTCTAGCAAATATTGTTCTAAAGGATCATTATGAGGCATGGCAATAGAAGCAAGACCAATAGTTTCATCTTTACTAGGAAATTCTTTATCATGGGGTTGTCTACGAAATTTAGCAAAATTAAAATCATGAGACATATCCCTTAAACCAATAGTAACAACATCCTTTTTGCAATCTATCTTAGCATTAACAGTATTCAAGAAGGGTCTACCAAATATAATGGGACAAAAGCCATCTTGTGGGGAACCAAGAACAAGAAAATCAGTAGGATATTTAACTTTCCCACAAAAGACTTCAACATCTCTAACAATCCCAACCGATGAAATAGTATCTCTATTGGCAAGCTTAACTGTTACATCAATACCTTCTAACTCAGCAGGTGCAATATCATGCATAATTTCTTCGTATAAAGAATGAGGTATTGCACTCGCACTAGCACCCATATCACATAAGCCATGATAGTAATTGTCTCCTATTTTAACATAAATAACATGCATGCCTACAATAGGTCTATGTTTATTTTTAGTATCGGGTCTAGCAATTCTAGCAGCTTCATCACAGAAGTAAATAACATGCCCATCAATATTATCGGCAAAGAGATCTTTAACCATAGAAATACTAGGTTCAACTTTAATTTGCTCAGGGGGTGTAAGTGTTCTAGTATTACTCTTACGAACCACAGTTGAAGCTTTAGCATGATTCTTTATTCTAGCAGGGAAAGATGGTTTCTCAATATAAGTGGTAGGAACAATAGGATCAATATTATAAGTGATAGCCTTTTCCTCAACTTTAATAGGTTCAACTACTTTTACTTCAATGGGAGGATGATATTTAAACCACTTATCCTTAGGGAAATCAACATGAGTAGCAAAGGATTCACAAAAATAAGCTACTATCTTAGAGTCAAGTCCATATTTAGTGCTAAATTCACGAAAAGCATCGGTATCCATAAAAGATTTAACACAATCAAACTTAGGTGTTATACCTGACTCCTTACCTTCGTCGAGTTCCCAATCTTCAGAGTTGCGTTTAATTCTTTCCAATAAATCCCATTTGAATTCAATAGTCTTCACCATAAAAGAGCTAGTACAAGAAGTATCGAGCATGGAGCGATTGTTGAGAGAAAGCCGAGCATAATTTTTTTTGAATAATAATTTCTCTTGAGAGCTCATGATTGGGGCATGAATATAACATTGACTTAAGACTCCCCCAAGCTTGAGCGATGCTTTCTCTTTCGCGAGGCCAAAAATTATATATATAATTACAATCACGATGAACCAGATGCATAGGATAAAACTTCTGATGAAATTCCAATTTCAGTCGGTTGTAGTTCCATGATCCAATATCATCGCATAGCCTAAACCATGTCAATGCCTTTCCCTTCAAAGATAAAGGGAAGACCTTCTTCTTTATAACATCATTGGGCATACTTGGAAGCTTAAATAATCCACAAACTTCATCCACATAGATTAGGTGCAAATCGGGATGTAATGTTCCATCTCCTGTAAAAGGATTAGCTAGCAGTTTCTCTATCATACCCGAAGGAATTTCAAAGTAAACATTTTCAGTAGGTTTAGTAGGTTGAGGAGCAACTCTTTGCTATACTGGTCAGGGTGAAGATACCCCAAAGAAGCCCCTCAAAGGATTATTTTCCATAGTAACAAGTGACAGTAAATTTCAGCACACTATATAAATTTTCCTTACCAAATTCCACCTACCAAAGGCGCTTCACTCCCCAGCAACGGCGCCAGAAAAGAGTCTTGATGACCCACAAGTATAGAGGATCTATCGTAGTCCTTTCGATAAGTAAGAGTGTCGAACCCAATGAGGAGCAGAAGGAAATGAAAAGCGGTTTTCAGTAAGGTATTCTCTACAAGCACTGAAATTATCGGTAACAGATAGTTTGTGATAAGGTAATTTGTAACGGGTAACAAGTAACAAAAGTAAACAAGGTGCAGCAATGTGTCCCAATCCTTTTTGTAGCAAAGGACAAGCCTGGACAAACTCTTATATAAAGGAAAACACTCATGAGGACACATGGGAATTATCGTCAAGCTAGTTTTCATCATGCTCATATGATTCGCATTCGTTACTTTGATAGTTCGATATGTGGGTGGACCGGTGCTTGGGTATTGACCTTCCTTGGACAAGCATCCCACTTATGATTAACCCCTCTTGCAAGCATCCCAACTACAAAAGTAGTATTAAGGTAAACCTAACCATAGCATGAAACATGTGGATCCAAATCAGCCCCTTACGAAGCAATGCATAAACTAGGGTTTAAGCTTCTGTCACTCTAGCAACCCATCATCTACTTATTACTTCCCAATGCCTTCTCCTAAGCCCAAACAATGGTGAAGTGTCATGTAGTCGACATTCACATAACACCACTAGAGGAAAGACAACATACATCTCATCAAAATATCGAACGAATACCAAATTCACATGACTACTTATAGCAAGACTTCTCCCATGTCCTCAGGAACAAACGTAACTACTCACAAATCATATTCATGTTCATAATCAGAGGGGTATTAATATGCATAAAAGATCTAAACATATGATCTTCCACCAAATAAACTAACTAGCATCAACTACAAGGAGTGATCAACACTACTAGCAACCCACAGGTACCAATCTGAGGTTTTGAGACAACACTACAAAAAAAATACACTTCCGTGATGATACATGTTTGTCACAGCAGGTCAGGTTTTTTGTCATGCATGTACATCCATGACAATTTTATGACAGAATCAAGATAGTCATACCCGTGCTATTGTAGAAGTGTTCCATGACATTACCAAAATTATCATCACGGAAGTGTCCACTTCCATGACGATAAATCACGCTTCACAGAAGTGCTTTCGTCAAAGGTGACCAACACGTGGCATCCACCATAACGGAACGCCGTTAAGCTATCAGGTCCAGTTTTGGATCCGATAACCCGTTAATAGCCTGGACCAATGGGGATTTTCCACGTGTAAAATCATCATTAGCTGGAGGAAACACGTGTCAGCTCCCCATTGGCACAAATGTCACTCATCCAATGGGCGAGATGCGCTTATGAAATGTTGACACGTGGACCGGCCCAAAAGTGGCCCATAAAGTTTAAATGGGTCGGCCCAACTAAAGGCCCACAAGATTTTGCGGTCCATAATGGGCCGGCCCAGCAAAAGGCCCACGAGATTTTGCGGGCCATAATGGGGCGGCCCAGCTAAAGGCCCACAAGTTTTTGTGGGCCATAATAGGCCGACCCAGCTAAAGGCCCATGAGATTTTGCGGGCCATAATGGGCTGGCCCAGCTAAAGGCCCCCAAGACTTCACGGACCATAATGGGCCGGCCCAGCTAAAGGTCCACGAGAATCCGCCGCCCATAATGGGCCGGCCCAGCTGAAGGCCCAAAAGATTTTGATGACACTAGTAGGCCGGCCCATTAATAGGCTGCCATGGTTTGGGCCAAATGCCAACCCATATTTGATCTGGTCCATTAACAGCCTGCCACGTTCCAGGCCTAATAGAGGCCCATATGAGATCCAGCCCGTTAAAATCCTCCCACGTTTTGGGCCAAATTACGGCCGAGAACAGGTCCAACCCTTTGAGAGGCTTTGGGCTAAATTATGGCCCATATCAGATTCGGCCCGTCAACTAGATGCTATGCTTTTGGGCCCACTTGATAAAGGGCCATTTAGTAATTCAGCCTGATATTAGTTTCAGCATGTTAAAGGCCCGTTTAACATTTTGGCCCTATATATATTTCGGCCTGTTAAAAGCCCGTCATATAGTTGGGCCTAACTACGGCCCCGTTTGCATCTGACCCGCTCGATAATCTGATTGGGCCAAACAAGGACCGAGACAATTTTGGCCTGTTATAAGCCCATGATTTGATTAGCACAATCATGGGCCGGGGTCTGCTGCCGGCCCGTGAGTTGTTCGGCACGTTTCAGGCCCAACCCACTTTTCGGCTCCTAAAAGCCCATTGAGTTTTCTCTGGAAAATAGGGCCATTGGTTTACTCGGCCTATTAAAGGCCTGAATCTACTAGTGGGCCAGTTTACATTTTGGCCTGTTAATGGACCAAGATGACGGGGCCCATGATGCGGATCATACATAATGATTTGCATGACGACCCGATTATGTACCGTAAATTTACGGTTTGCGGTTTACTGCGAAGATAGGATATATATACAGTAAAATAACTGCAGCAACGTGAATAAGAAAAAACCTAGACTATACAATAAATAAATTACGGCATATTACATCCACTGGGCATCAAAGTTCGCCACTATGATAATAAAGCACAAGCAGGCAGCAGATTACATACACTGGGCATCAAAGATCGCCACCAGTGCAATTAAACACGCCGAAAAAATAATATACAAATCCACAACACTTCAATAGAGTTCACGAAAGGTTAGCCTTGCTCGCGAGCTGCAGCGCAAGCAGCTAAGCAAGCTGATGAGACTGCACTTGTTTGACACTTATATCCTCCTCACTCTGAAAGATAAACAAGCAGACAGATGACAGGTTTTGCACATATAAGTATCAGTCCTGACAATTCATCACATTTCTTACTGATGAATAAAGTGACACATTTTAAAATAGCATTAACACAATATGGTATTGTTCAGGTCAAGACATGGCAGGAAATGACATTGTGAAGGAGTTGGCAGCTTCACGACACCACTGGATTACATATCAAGAACTCATAAGTATCAATGGTTAGTGTGCTGTCAATTTACCCATTTCAGATTGGCAAAATAAGATCACTTGCTCTGTATACTTTAATTTACATGGCATGAAGAAGGAACTTGGTTGTACAACTGAAAACTTAAATTGAGAAGGACAAACGTTTGTTTATGAACTACATAATAAACTTTAAACATGCAATTTGATGCAAACACCAAAAATAAACAGCTGTTGCAGTCATGCCTAACCAAATATACACAACAAAGTTTGAAGGCTTGAGAAGGACAAACTTACATTATTGGTGAAGGAAGGCTCTATAAAGCCCTTGTCCATTCTGATGGGGGGGGGGGGCAATTCAAGAAGTTTACCACAGAATCTTCTTCATAAGCATTGCCTTTATTCTACATTTTGTTAAGAGTAAATATAGATGTGACAATATAAGAAAAAATGGAGAATATTTAAGATAAGATGAAGAGTGATGCTACATAACCAAGTAGCTATAAATGTAAGTATAGCGATACAGGCAAAAGGTACATCCAAGAGCAATGCAGAGCTAAACTTCTTCTGTACCATCGGTGTTATCCAACCTTATGGTAAGAGTAAATATAGATCTGATGTGTGGAAAATGGAGGGCAAAGGAAAATAAGCTGCAGAGTGATGGTACATGAACAACTACCTGTCAATATAAGTTCACTGATAAAGGAAAACAAGTACTTACAAGAACAATGCAGAGCTAAAAAAATTCATTAGCATTGGATATGTCCTACACTAGTGTAACCATTCATACAGATCAGATAATTTGGAGCGAACAATTGATAAGCAAGCTATCATGCATACTGCTATCACATAATGAACCAGGTATGTATGCAAGTACAGTGATACAGGACAACAGGTACTAACAAGAGCAAAGAAGTGGGCAGCATATTTGCGATATCGTATCATTCTTTTCAAACCGGAATTCTTTTTCGAGCAGATTTCCTACAAAAAAGATCCGTAAGGCACATGCGGAAAAGTAGAAGTTCAAATTGTCATGCGATATCATAGACAGTACCTCATCCTCCGAACGAGACCAGTGCATAACAAGGTTTTTCCATTCAATGTCTTCTAAATTTAGCACAGGAGACTTCACCGGAAATTCGTTTACAGACTTGCCATCGAAGTGTGATTTCCTCAGGTAACACCGATACTGCTGCAATGCTTCCTTGAAAAGCGCAAGCAAGCTTTGCTTGTCATGACCATCTAGATTGACCCTCTCCTACTTACAACAATGTAATGTAAATCATTGATGTGTTGAATCAGCAGAAAACAAGAAAATAATCACCATGAATAATAGCACTTACACGTAAGTGGGACAGGAAGATGTGAAAATGGTGTTTGTCTTCACTATAATCTTCCCATGATGGTAATATATGCACATAGTCCCTAACAACATTGAAAGCATTGTCTTTTAAACTGGGAATAACTGGAATGGGGTTCCAATATGCAGGAATTGGCCGTCTCTGCAGTTGGGATAGGTCTTCGGCCGGTGGACTTGCTGTACTTTTTGCTGGAGTGGGATTTTTCCGTGGTACGGCTGGTGCTATGGCAACTGAAATCGGCATACCTTTTGCTGGAGTGCAGGTCCTGTGTGGTGGGGCTAGTGGTGTGGCCAGTGAAGTATGTGTACATTCTACTGGAGTCGGTCCTACGTTTTGTGTCACTGGTTGTACAGCCAATATAAGTGGGGTGTTGTCTGATTTCTTCGGCACAACCACGTTTTTCAAGGACTTTGCTGGTGCTCCTTCAGGTTCGGCAATCACCCTCTTCCTTTTTGATGTCTGATGCACAAGAACAACATTTGAGTGGAAAAACATGGTATGATGACAGATGGAATATGTATTGATAATGGATGGGCATGGCATCTCGACATATATGATGCATAAACTAAGCAGATGGCGATGCAACAAAGTAGAAGAAATGCAAGACAACATATGCAAGATACGCACAATCAATAAAACCTTGCCAAATTATAACAGGCACCTTGATGGGTGAACATGACAGGCCATCTGCCTTTGACTCCTCGAGGTTAGAATAGTCATTAGGATCATATTCTGAACAAGAATCTATAGGTGGGGAGCGTATGAGTTTCATTGCATCCAAAATGACACTCAATGCCTTGGTGCCAATTTTGTATGTCATTACAGTGTTCCACAATATTCTTCTGATGCGCGGATTCTGATATTCACTGTAATTACGTATAATATCTGAGAACCATGAAAACATAAATAGTTGTGAGATTATCTTTGTAATGCAGATGATATACTAATATAGGGGCGCCCCTATAAACACTTGTGTGCTATCACTGGATTCTGATGAGAGAGCTTATGTGTGCTGTAATATGGTGCGTGCATTTATATAATCTGGCACAAGTACACAAAAAATAGGCTCCAGAAGTAAGGATAGTTGGCAGATGATAGGTTCATAATATACTGTATAGAGAGTTTATTGCCAAACCATGATAACAAGAGCACACAATAACTAGGCAGATCATAGTGTACATAACAGGGGTACACCATAGCCACGATATATAAATCGGGAAAGTGGAACTAGCTTGAAAATATAGTGCTGTATTGCCGCTAGTAATTGAAAGCCTATCGATCACGTACAGGCCAGCTCTATCAGTTGTTGACTGCAGATGTCCCTGCGGTGCTTCCTAACAAGGAACATACTGTACGTACTAAATACAGAATAAACAAAGAGGAACATGTTAAAGAACATAAGAGGAAGCATATTCTTGAGGTTCCGCTTCATTGCATACAATGTTGGTTGCCCACTCATGATGAATCACAGTGCCCAAAGAAATGCAATTCCATGTTGTCTCTCTATATGTGGCAATTTTGAACAAGAGTCATTAGGATCATATTGTGAACAAGAGTCAACAGGTGGGGAGCGTATGAGTTTCATTGCATCCAGAATGGCACTCAATGCCTTGGTGCCAATTTTGTAAGTCATTGCAGTGTTTAGCTTCAAGAGTGGACTGCTGCTAGTGCGACACAAAGCAGCTACATAGATCATAGTGTAGATATAACGGGAAAACTGTAAGCATCAGAGTAAAATCAGCAAAGTGGAACTTGCTGGAATATATGTGCTAGTACTGCCGGTACGGCTAGAAAGGCTTCGGATACCAGTTCTCTTAAACTGAAGGTGCGGTATTGTTAATATCAGTGTAACTCTCAAAGGCGACACAGCTCCCCGCATTTCCTTGCTATTCTTATAGGATTCAAGTGGGCAGGTCACTACAAATTCTATTTCTATGTTTACAAAATCCTACGAATCAAAGAGGCTCAAAGTGTCCATCACAATCGACCGTATAGACCTCTACACTGCAAATGTCCCTGCTCATCTTCAGTACATGGAACATACTGTACTACTATCATACTCCCTCGGTTCCAAAATCTAAGTCTTGGTAGACATTTCCACTATGGATCACATACAAATGTATCTAGATACATTTTAGAGTGTAGATTCACTCATTTTGCTCCATATGTAGTACATGGTGGAATCTATACAAAGACTTGTATTTAGGAACGGAGAGAGTACATATTAAAGAAGAACGGAAGAGGAACATGGTAAAGAAGAGCAAGCAGATTTTGGATAATAAAATGTTGGTTGCGCAGTACCCACACATGATGAACAAGAGTGCATTAAGAATGCAACTCCCTGCTGTCTCTTGACCATTTCAGGCAGTTGGATGAAGATCCTACGTCTGCTAACCCTTCGTCTTCCGCGTCTCTGATTCTTCCCATACAAAACAACGCACGGGCGCCGGCCGGACCATCGGCCCCCACCGCCTGTGTTCCTCCGCCACCCCCACCCCCACCCCCACCCCCGCCCCCACCCGTGTTGAGTTTTCTTCGTTCGGCGAGGCCCCACTACCGCCCCCCCACAACCACCCGAGCCCCTTCATTCGCACCGGCAAACTCCGACGAGCTCTGAAAAATCGACTGACCCAATTTTGAAATTTAGTCTACTGTGATTTAACTAGTGTGGAATATAAAAGGGGAAAACCATAAGCATTGGGAGTATAGTGTTGAGCGTGCCATGGCGGATCTGAAGGTGCAAACCGGACAAAGGCAACTTCGCAACCAAGACAAGAAATCAGAGTAAAGCAGTGGCGATCTATTTTCTTGCTGTGATAAATAAGTTGAGCAGATACGAAAGAGTACCGCCTCTGGTGCGGCGCCGTGTATGCATCTGCTGAGAATTTGACGGTGCTGCAGTAGTGATGGCTGTCTGCAGCGTGGAAGCAGGTCTAGGAGGGTAGACGGTGGCGGGGGGGCGCGGTGGACGAGACGGTCGTAGGAGCAGTGCCGGCAAGGTGGACGACGGCGGGGATGAAGCGAGAGGACGGGATGCAAGGATCCCGGTCTGAAGCCGTGGATGAGAGAGGTCGATATCTTGTAATGGATGGCGGCGTCGGGGTATCAGCTCCGACATGGTGGAGGAGGACGATGGTGGATGGGGTGGCGAACGTCGGCGGACGGAGGAGGCTGGGGTGGAGAGGGTGTTTTGGCGCCCACAGAGTACGAATGGGGAAAAGGGAGGTAGAGAGGAAGGGGGAACCATGTATTCAGGGCGCACTTGTCTCAAATGCGAGGAAATTTACAAACTTAACCCCCGTTTCAAATTTCCTACATCACATCAATATTAGTCGGTTGGGGATAGGAGAGTAATCTCGCATACACCAAATATTTGCCGACGAGAGTTTGTTTTTGGCGCCCACCGTGTATGAATCGGGGAGGGAGTCGATTTCGGCCGAGGACACACTGTGTTTTGGCTCCCATCGTGTATGAATCCGGGTGAGAGGCGGTTATGTCACATTTGGGTGAAATTACAAACCTACCCCTATCAAAACCTATAGAAATCCAGCAGATAGGCTTTGCGTGACAGGGATAGGCAGTAGTAATTTCCATCTCGCAGATTTTGGTTTCGGGCGGTTACTACGACTTTCCTCACTTCGTTCAAATTTTGCAGAGTGCACGTTTATCGTGCCAACTCAATTCGAATCCCGTTTGTATTCTATTTTTTTCTCGGCGGGATCCATTTTCGATTGGAAATAAATTCTATATACATCATTTTTTATATATACTTTCAAAAGCACAACACCATTTATACATAAATATGGTTTACAAATGGCATGATCTCAGATTCATAAGGTTGTATCCATCAATTTTGATTTTCAAATATTTGAAACCACTTTATTGAAATCCAATGTATGCATTCCTCGCTAACTCTCTCCAATTAATGCGTGTTTCATGTGTTTTTACTTCTCAAACATGTATAATGTGTTTCACACACGCAACATATAGTGTAATCCCGTTTAGACAATAATTGCATATAAACCATGCATTGTTTGTAATTAAAGAATCTATGGATCACCAATATTGATAAACTATATAACATTACACGTGTGCCCAAATTCAAATGAAAATGCATGTTTGATACACCAATTTGCGTTATGATATTATTGATGTTGTGATCTCCAGTTTAAATATTTGAAAGCCCTTTAATCCAGATATTCGTCTCATATAGCTATCACTCATGCTTATATAGGACTATCTCTCTGGACCTATACGCGTTCATCGTCTCTCAGGTATCTCTCATGCTACCTGTATGTCGACAATGATCTTTTATCTTCATAACACACTGACGGTACTCTCTCCCTCGACCTTCATCACTCTCTCTCTCTAAGTATATCTCACTCCCTGCTATGTGTCTCTAACTATGATTCTCCATGTGGAATCTCTTTCTCTCACACAAACACAAAACTTTGTCTCCCGGGGTCTCGTTTCTCTCTACTATTCCCCTGTGTGCCACTCGCACACCCCTCATACAGAGATGTCTTTCGCTCCTTAGATATGAGAACCTATGACTCTTCCTCTTAAATATCTCTTTCTCACACACAAACACAAACTGTCTCCCAGGGTCTCATATTTCTCCACTGTTCTCTTGTATGTCGCTCACACACACACACTCTCTCCCTAGAGATATCTTGTGTTCCCTCATATGTCTCTTTAGCTATCACTCTCATTATGAAATATCTTTCTCTCTCGCAGACACAAAACTCTGTCTCTCGAGATCTCATTTCTCTCTGATATTTGTTTGTTATGTGACTCACATGCGCCCTCTCTCTATCTCTCTCACACCCACACACATAACTCAGCCTTCTGATCCACTCGACTCCTATCTCTAACGCACACTAGCTAGCATCTTTATCTTTCTATTTATCTGTTTCTCCATCAACCTTCTTTCTCACCCTCACTCTTGCTTCCTATCACGCACACTATATATGTTTCTCTCTACATGCAGTCAAGTGCCCTCTTTTTATCTTTCTCTCTCACACACATATATAACTTCACCCTCTTAACCACCCGACGGTTATCTCCAACACTCAAACTAGAGGATGTCCCTCTAGCTAGCATCTCCATCTCTATATCTATCTGTAGTTTCTTCGTAAACATTTCTTTCTCACACGGAGTCTTGCTTCCTATCACCCACACTATATATGTATCTCCATACATATGCATTTATAGGTTGATCTCTTTTGCACAACCGTTGTGCCTCACTCCCTCTGCTCGCCATAGATGCATGCTCCAGCCCACGCCACTATCTCTTAAAGACAAAAACACATGCTCAATTGTCGGGCCTTCTTCCCTGCATTCTCACATGCATGCATATTGTCATACCAATCCGTCTCTCCCATGTCGTTGATCTTATGACTTCTGTTTTCTTTCTTTTATCTTGATCATGCACGCGCGCACACACAGACATCCCAAGTATACATGTATACCTCTCACACATTCATGTTCAAGGTCTCTATGTCTCCATACATAGTTAATTACCCTCAACCCTAATGCCACATCGAATCGCTCTCTTCTTGTGTGCACATAACTTCCGTCTGGATCGGTAAAACACACACTCACACTTAACAATCTCCTTCTAGCTACCCCCCCTCTCACTCTTCCCCTATATCCCCGAAACCAATAAGACCATCCCTTTGTTTAATTCCCGCCTACATGCACCATCGATATATAGTAGTCTTCCTCGGAGTCTCTCAAACAAACACTACAAAAAAAGACACATCCGTGACATTTTGGGCCGAACGAATTTTTTCCTGTCATACTTATGACTCTTCTATGACGATAATTGTGACAAAACCCGGGTGGTGGGCTCCTATTTCTATGACAAAAAATCATGGCAGAAAATGGGCTTTTCATCCTGGGCGGGTCGGAGACGCAGCTGCATGACATTCTTTGGGCCGTCCATGACGGAAAAAACTATGGTAGAAGCGAGGGCGAGGAAAATTTCGGCGAGTTCCCGGTTACGGTGGGTGGTCGGGGGCCGAGCGATGCGCATTTCTCTTGTACACGTACGCGTGTGTGTGCAAGGTGTTGGCTCTGACTGAACCCGAGCGAGGCATTGGGCTCTAACTGAACCCGAGCGATTGCACTGTAGGCTACGCTTTACTGAACCCGAGCAATCGATCGATGGTTGTTAACTAAACCCAATCGAGTGATTCCTTCGCTGCTGCTGCTAGCTGAAACCGATCGATGTTGCCTCTGGATGAACAGTGAGCATTGCGGGGGGGGGGGGGGGTTGGATGAACAGTGAGCGGTGGGGGTGGATGAACAGAACCCCGTGGCGTTGCCTCTGGATGAACATGACCCCGATCGATCGAGCCGGTTGGGGCTGGATGAACAGGACCCCGTGGAGGGCTGGATGAATAGGATGACCCCGTGGAGGGCTGGATGAACAGTAGATGATGGAGGGGTGGTTGAACAGGAGCCCATGGAGAGGGGTGGTTGAACAATAGCCGGTGGAGTACGTACGGTGGAGGCTGGATGAACACGAGCCCATGGAGGCTGAAGGAGGTCAACGGTGGATGAACATTAGCCCGTGGAGGCTAGAGGAGGTCGACCGTGGAGATGAATAGTATCCCATGGAGTCCCGTTTTGTGGTTCGCCACACCCCTCCCAATGAACAGGACCCCTGTTTCGACCGTAGTGCTCCAACACCAGTCCGTTTCGTCCGTTTTGCGGTACGCCACACCCCTCCCGATCAACAGGACCCCATTTCGACCGTAGGAGTTCCAACACAAGTCCGTTTCCTCTGTTTTGTGGTATGCCAGACCCCTCCCGATGAACAGTATCCCGTTTCAAACGTGGCCGGTCGAACACAAGGCCGTTTCCTCCGTTCTGTGATACGCCAGGCCTCATTTCCATCGCATGTTCCGTCCAAGCCGGTTGGCTCCCACGCGTTTCGTTGCCTCCCGATGAACATGACGCGTTCCGTTGCCTCCCGATGAACACGACGCATTCCGTTGCCTCCCCATGAACACAACGATGACGCAGTTTCTCCATTCCGACCCAGCAATGTACACGAGCCCTGGCCGTACATATGCGCGAGTAGGCATTTGAGACCCCGCCCGTATGTATGTATGTGGCCGTATTTTCTTTCTTGCACCCTGGCCGTTGTACGTACGTGTACATGCTACGTGCGCGCCTCTACTACGACATGTGCATGCCTCTACTACGACACATGCGCGCCTCTACATCGACCAATATATATGTATGTACACATTCGCAACCTGAATGACAACGCTACATACGCTTCGACCAGGTGGGTCCCGACTATCAGGCACTTCCTTGTGTATGAAGATGTAGATCGTGGGTCCCAGCAGTCAGGGGCAAATCGTTTTTTTATTTTTTGCCCGAACGCACTTCCTTGCGTGCGAAGATGTAGCTGGTGGGTCCCAGTAGTCAGGGGTTGAATCGTTTTTTCGGACGCACTTCCTTGCGTGCGAAGATGTAGATGGTGGGTCCCAGCAGTCAGGGGGAAACGTTTTTTACGCGAAATATGGTGGCCCGTCCGGTGGGTCCCCGCTATCAGGTGGAGGAACAATTATTTTGCGCGTAATAAGGAGGCACTTCCTTTCGGCTGCCGTGGACCCAGCTGTCAGCCTCTCCATGTACAGTACTCTTCGGATGGAAGTCGGTCGTTAACCACGTTGACCACGCCATGCCGAGAGCACCACGGCGGTGGACGACGGCGAGGCCTAGGAAGGGGACGGCACAGAGCCGGGGAAGACGCAGTAGTGGATGCCTATGTGGAGAGGACTACGAGGGTTCACTCGTTCGGCTGCGGTGTGAGGTTGCCGTCGCTGCAGAATAACAGGGGGTGTGGGTGAGTAGAGGGATGGCCTGGCCAGCGGTGGGAGTAGTAGGAGGTGGTGAGGCCTCCGTGGCATCACAGCCGGCCACGGGAGGCAGGAGCATGCGACACGACCGGCGCTGCTTTGGGCGGCTGGAGCAAGAAGACCAGAGGTTGAAGAAGCACTACGGCCGTTGGATGGACATCGTACGGTCACTGGAGCTAGAATCGTTCATATTGACTAAAGTTGACAAAGGCCTCTGTCCCAGTCAACTTAGTAGGCCCGCAAGTCAGCCTCCACCATGGTGGGTCCCAGCTACCAGGGGGAGTATTCATTTTTTTGTGTGTAATAAGGAGGCACTTCCGGTGGGTCCAAGCTGATAGTGGGGGAACGTTTTTTTCGCGAAATACGGTGGCCCGTCCGGTGGGTCCCAGGAGTCAAGGGGAAACGTTTTTTTCGTGAAATACTGGTGGCCCGTCCGGTGGGTCCCTACTGTCAGGTGGAGGAATAATTATTTTCCGCATAATAAGGAGGCACTTCCTTGCGTCTACCGTGGACCTAGCTGTCAGCGTCTCCATGTACAGTACTCTTTCGATGGAAGTCGGTCGTTGACCACATTGACCATGCCGCGCCGAGAGCACCACGGCGGTGGACGACGGCGAGGCCTAGGAAGGGGACGACACGGAGCTAGGGAAGACATGGTAGTGGATGCCCATGCGGAGAGGAGCACGAGGGTTCACTAGTTCTGCTGCGCTGCCATTGCTGCAGAATAACAGGGGGTGTGGGTGAGTGGAGTGGAGGGATGGCCTGGCCAGCGGTGGGAGTAGTATGGGGGCGGTGAGGCCTCCACGGCAGCACAGTCGGCCACGAGAGGCAGGAGCACGCGACACGACCGGCGCTGCTTTGGGCGGCTGGAGCAAGAAGACCAGAGGTTGAAGAAGCACTACGGCCGTTGGATGGACATCGTACGGTCACTCGAGCTAGAATCGTGCATATTGACTAAGTTGACAAAGCCCTCCGTCCCCATCAAATTAGTAGGCCCACTATACTGGGTCCTAGCTAGCAGGGGGAGTATTCATTTTTTTGTGCGTAATAAGGAGACACTTCCTTGCATGCGAAGATATAGCTGGTGGGTCCGAGCTGTCAACAACGGTAACATTTTTTTCACGAAATACAGAGGCCCTTTAGGTGGGTCCCAGATGTCAGGTGGAGGAATCATTATTTTGCGCGTAATAAGGAGGCATTTCCTTGCGTGTGGCCGTGGACCCAACTGTCAGCCTCTCCACGTACAGTCCACTTCAGATGCATGTCGGTCGTTGACCACATTGACCACGCCATGCCGAGAGCACCAGGGCGGTGGACGACGGCGCACGCAGAGGGGAGTACGACTATACGAGGGTTTACTGGTTCGTCTGCCATCGCCAGAGAATAACAGCAGGTGTGGGTAAGTAGAGGGATGGCTAGGCCAGCGATGGGAGTACGGTGGGGCGGTGAGGCCTGTGCGGCAGCACAGCCGGCCGCGAGGAGGAGGGAGCGGGCAGTCCCGCCGGCGCTTGTTTGAGCGGCTGGAGCAGGAAGAGCAGAGATTGAGGAAGCACGACGGCCGTTGGATGGACATCCAACAGTCACTGCTTGTGCGTCAGCCTTTTTTTAGGAAAGCTTCAAATCTGTGGAAAACAACATACATGCCATCTGCCATTATTTATAATAATTTACAGCCATTTGCTAATTCTTAGAGTTTTTTTGGAGCCCATATTCTGTTTGTTAGCATTACAACCCATATTGTGGCCACGGTTAAAACATTATACGAAATTTTCATATGTCGGTGCGGTCTGAACTGTTTTTAATCCCGAAATTTCGAGTCACATTCAGACTGATTTTAAAAATAAATGTATATCAATATAAAATCCAATAAATTGTCCACACATAAAAATCAATGCAATTTAAAATCTCGAAATGAAAAAAAAGATATTTGAAACTAATTGTCGGTTTGATGTGTTTCAAAAATTTACAACCCATTTCTCATTACTGATAGGCCATTTTCTCGGCCAGCCGAATGAAGCTCTCCTCGTCTTGAAAGATTTGCAGCCCAACAGGCCTGATAAAGAGACTTACTTGACAAATCACAAAAAAACCGGGCTAGCCATTTTCAGAAAGAAAAAAACTACTGGGTTGGTCTATGGTAAACATAAAAGAAAAGGCTGTCTAGACAGGCCAGAGTGTCCCGCACAGCCCAGTTGACACCCTGCTTCCGTCTCAAAAACAAATTAGATAAATGCCACTCCAATTATGGCGATTCAAAAAAATGCCATTGCAATTTCTAAACTTTGAAAAATGCCACTGCAGTTTTTGCAAACTGTGAAAAACACCACTGCAGTTTGCAAACTTTGAAAAACGCCACTCCAGACTTCGAAAACTGCCACTAGAAATGGCATTTTTCAAAGTTTGGAAATTGTAGTGGCATTTCTTGAAAACACCAGATTTGGAGTGGCATTTATCAAATTAACACAAAACAAAAATAACTGGGCGAGCTGCTGGGTCCCTGGTGTCAGCCGCTCGTTGTGCAATTCTCTCGTTTATTGACTACGTTGACAATGGCATGGGACCCAGATGTCAGAAATCCACTAGGAGGAGCCATTTTTTTATTGGCTTCAAATAAGGGGGCACTTGCTTGCGTACTGCCATGACCTTGGCGGGTCCCTGCTGTCATCCTCTCCACGTACAATCATCTCCTGATTGTGTACGCGTCAACTTGGTAGGCCCACAAGTCAGCCTCTAAACCCGTGGAGGACAAATACAACCCATTTTAAAAAATAACAGCCCATTCCATACGTTCAAACGGAAAGTTCAACATTCAGAGCAAAGTAATAGGTCTGATCCACATATAGAGTACTGAACTTCCACATTGACAACCATCATAACCAAGTTAACTATCTACTCCCACTAATACTCTAGTAGCGTACAAGTACTAACTTACTCTTAGCTAACTAGACGATGCCGGCCGCCATCTGCGGTACATGCTAAACGCCGGCACCGGCGTCCTGCGCCTCGCCTCGGACTTGCCAGAGGTGCAATAGGGCGCGTTGCTCGTGCGCGTTGGCCCTTTCCATGCCAGCGTGGTCCACCGAAGCTTTAGCTTCCAAGCGGGAAACCAACTTGACGAGCTAGTAGTAAAAATCGGCGTCGCGAACGCATGTGTGCCCGACAGCCTCCAGGGCTATTTGTCGGGCGCCAACCTCCACATAGTCGGCCCAGTTGCGAGCGCTCTGCTCACGACTCAAAGCGTCAGTGCGCTGCTGCTCCATGTCCTGCTGGCGGTGCAAATCGGTGATGCGCTGCTCCTCCGCCAAGCGGTCGCGCTCCAACAACTCCTCGATCTCCGCATTGCCATCTAAAGACAGATAGAATGCCTCCTCCCTCTGTCTGCCTTCCGGTGAAAAACCAAACACTAGTTCCGGCGGTGACCGCCTCCGGCCTCGCCTACCGTGAACGGGTGGGGGCATGGCGGACATGGCGAGCGACGTCGGGCCAGTGGGGGTTTATGAGGATATGGCGAATTGGGTCATGGTGCCACGAGAGAAGGCTGAGAAACAGTACTTATAGGCGGAAGGTAGTGTGACGGTCATTGGAATTCAATGCATAAGCAGGCATGGCTTAGCGCGCCAGCTTGCCATGGAAAACTAGAGAAACTTAAATTATGACTATGTCGTCCCGTCCCATCTGGGTCGCACGCCGGCATGACGGTCAAACGAGTGCACTCGTATCATCTCCCTCCTTGTCAATAATGATTCCACGGATTTAATAAGCCCGCAACAATTAAAGCACATCTTTTTTGCATTAGTTAGTTGGCTTAATTACAGCCAGCTGCATGCAGACACTTAGAATCGCTCGCAGCCAGTACGCGGAGCAGCATGCAACGAGTCGCAGCTGAGGGCATGCATGCAACCACGTAAATCACTAGAATTAATTAGGCTTAAACTTCTGCATGCCGTTAATTATTACCATGCCTTGGTCTTGCTGCTTTGCTCACGGGACTAATAAACCCGGACGGAGGGAGTACCTTGGTTGGTGAGAGGTTTGAATTAAGCCCTGCAAACCGAAAAGGAGGTACTAGTACGTGCGTGATCCGCTATTTATTTGTGTAGGATCGAGTAGGTCATTTCTTGAATTGAGCCCTGCAAACCGGAAAGGAGGTAGTACGTGCGTGATCCGCTATTTATTTGTGTAGGATCGAGTTGGTAGGATAGTGTAGCTTGTCAGTTTCTTCAGAGGTAGGCATTTTTATTCAAAAAACTGCCACTTTGGATCTTGCGTCGCAAATAAAACTGCCAGGAGCGCATTAGTAGGCTAGCTAGTGATCAATCAGTAACTTGTAAACACTGAGCGAACATATATTAGTAACTGTTAATGCATCTCAATGATTCACAGATCATATACAAATATGTAGCTCCAAAAGCAAAGATTAGCCACTTCAGATCTTGCATCGCAACTAAAACCAACTAGTACGATTCCCATACATAAGATCAACATGTTAATGCATCTCAATGATTCACAGATCATATACAAATATGTAGCTCCAAAAGCAAAGATCTAGAAAAAGCATATGTTCTTCCTACTAACATGGATGCTTCTCTTGGCCAACATTCAGTACAGATTGAAAGACAAATTTGTTTGTGAAGTCTACAATTCCTCTTGCAAACGTAAGTGGTTTCACCAACAGCTGGAACCATGAGAATGAACCACACATGATGGAGGAACATCCACTGCAATATGATTTGGTCTTCTCTCGATCACACCGCGAGACTATTTTCGGAATACAAACTTTAACTTAGGCAAAATGATGCCCATTGTATAATTAGACAAAAGCAATGAAGCACCTAGTGTTGGCCAATAAATAGTACAATACTACTTTTCTGCAGTCCATGAAGTGACTATCCAATCTTTCGGTGTCTATTTTCAAATGGCACTACATGCAGTGACTATACTATTCTCTTGTGCAGTTCAACCAAAATTGTGGTCACTTTGTTTGTTTGCCAAATAGCAATAGGCAGACATCTCTGTCTGCACAAATATCAAGCAGCTAGTAAACATATACCACACCTTGTATTTTTGCTTTAAACATGTCTCTTTCGCTTAGCATCTGCATGTTCTGCACTGGACAATCTGACACAGTTATGTTTTGCCCTAGACACTTTCATATAGAATTGATTTGCTGGTTCAGAGAAGAAAAATAGCGCATATTCTTCCTCAGACCAAGGATATCCATGTTCGCCGTGATGGAAGAGGTGAAATCGATACAGCCGAAATTGAGCATCCAATCATTGAATCATGTCCTACACCTCCAATGTAGGTCCACCTTGACAATAAATTCACATGCAAACCACTAGTATTACTATCTAATGACAGTACAAAAAGAGTACTCCACTAAAATTGAGCATCCCTGTTTGCATAGATATTGAAAGTGTGATTACTATAAAAACGACACTAGTTGAAGCATAGACTCACAAATATAAGCATTCCAATTTCTTAATGGAAAAGGTAGCAAGACTGTTTCTAACCACCTGTTTGAAGGAATAAATAAGGCAACAACGGCTGATGTCAGAAAGGCATATATAGTTCTTTTTGAAAGAATGATCAACTCCTGACCTTTCCTCTTCTTTTAAGCATATTTTGTGCAGTTCGACTAAAATAAAATGACATCACCACCTTGACAATTCAGTGACATTGTACAAAAGGAAATGACTTAACATTACATCATGATGTCAGGTATGTAGTCGACAAGCATTAGAGACAAACATACAGACCTCCTCCGATAACATAATGAACATTAATTTTAACAAAGGTGTGACTAGCTTTACCGGGATAATTTGAGTGAACTCTATCCCCTCTGTTCCTTAATATAAGTCTTTTTCGCGGTTCATTGTAAAGTACCCAAACGTCTAGTATTTAGAAAAATAGGTAGTAGTTTTCTTGAGCACATATCTGGGAAAGCTTGCCACACTTTATTTATGTCCATACGCTAATGCAACACCATTCGAATACTACAAATATACACTAATCCAGTGGCTAGTGCAACAGTAGAGTAGTTAGTTTATTACAGGGTATAGTATAATAGTTTTACTGAACAAATTTCAATAAACTCTAGCACCGGAAGATTTCTATAAGAATTAACAATACAAAATGTAAAGGTAACAAGTTTCAGCATTGGTATACTAGCTGTGCATGAGCATTAAACCAAATACAAAAGTCTGAAGGTAACTAGCATTATTAACTAATGATAGTATAAAAAAATTGCAAACCATGTACCTCCAAGGTAAATATCATTTCGAACTCGTGGGGATCTAAAAAATTGCTATCCCAATCTTGATAATCGATCAAACATAAAAACTTGATCGAATGAATCAAGAGAACAGCCGGAGGAGGAGGTGCCCACTCTTGACCTTTCATCTTGTCTTCATAAATTTTTGTGCAGTTTAACCAAAATAAAATGACATCAGCGCCTTGGCATTTTGGTGACACTGTACAAAAATTAACTTATCTCATGAAAGTGAGGTATGTAATCTATAAGCATTAACAGTGCAAAAATCTGAAGGTAGTAACAAGTTTCATTGTTGGTATACTGGTTGTGCAACAACATTAGAATGCCTTAGCTGAAAAGCTTTAATACATCCACAATCAACAGCTAACCCTGAAATAATCTAGTGACATTAAATGGCCTTGCTTAAATTTATCAGTGGCATTAGACTGAGAGCGGCATTAGTTAAATGTGGCATCAGTTTAGCAGTAGCATTGCTTGACTTGACTGCTGGTATTATACTAACAACAAAAAGTGGCAATAAGAGCATGGGAGGCCCATTCGGATAGTGGGAGCACCAGTACGATGTACCTCCACGGACGCAGAGTGGTGAGGGAGGTATGGTTGCCCAGAGCAACAAATATCCAGGCAGCATATGTGGATTATGTCCCATTTTTGTTCTCTTTAGCCACCTTTTTCCTATGTGAGGACAACAAACCGATCGACCTGGTCATACTCTATTGCGTTGTCATGCCTTTCTACCCTTCTTCAACCAAGAGACACGAGACTCGTTCCTTAGCTACTGATTTTCCCCTTTTCAACCTAGATGCGGGTTTGGTGCCTACTCTCTTGGACAGTACAATCTCCCTTCCTCTCCTTATTCAACCCAGACATGGATTAGTTTGCATGAAGTAGGGTTTCCTTTAATAGTGCAAATTATGGTTTTCATCTGTGTGGCCAACAGAGCAGAGGATAGCAAATTGGGAAGATGGTGGAGTGGAAAAAGATCCACATGCAACGACGTGGCAGATGGGGCAATAGAACAAGGGTATGGTTCAAAAAGAGGTAGCATACTTGAGGGGCGGCAGGAAGTGGCTTCGCTTGTGGTCGTCATCCTCAGCACACACTATGGTAGTGAGCTTGGGGATGGAGGCCATCCCGCGCGGGCGCTAGGTCTGAGAGGACGGCCTTGTCGTCAGTGCATGACCTCGCTCGCCGACGATGAGTGCGTCAACGCTGCACGTCCTTCTCTTCCCTGGCGGATCTGTGACCACCGGTGAGGAGGGAGAGAGACGCCGTCTTTTTTAGATCTGGAGAGAGGGTGATAGTGTGAGAAGCAAGTGGGCAGCCCTTAGAAAGAAAGCGCTGAAGCTCCAACCTATATATCTTTTTTATACTACTAGTACTGGAGGTGGAGTAGTGGTAGAGTAGTTTATATTTTCTCTACGTACATTACCAGTTATTCGTGCTTCAAAACTGAACGACACACCATTAAAAAAATAAAGTTCGATAACTAATGCGGCACTTCGGACGAGAAATTACACACCATGTTTCGTTGACATGTGGTCCTGTTCCAACATATCAGTGAGAGGACGGCGAGTCCTTTTCTACCAGTATTTCCGAACGGATATGTAGGCCGTGGCGCCTCTTCATGTACCATGGCAAACTGGCAACCGTCCACCGACTCTTCGCCTTTCCCTCTCGATTTGGAACTGCTGTCGCATGCTCTTCCTCTCCCTCCTCCATTTGCCTTCACCCTTCCTTCTGCCATTGTTCGATCATCTTCTCCATGGAGGGAACAGGCCGGAAACAACTGTCGGTGTCAAAACTAGTGGATCTCGGGTAGGGGGTCCCGAACTGTGCGTCTAAGGCTAATGGTAACAGGAGACCAGGGACACGATGTTTACCCAGGTTCGGGCCCTCTCGATGGAGTTAATACCCTACTTCCTGCTTGATTGATCTTGATGATATGAGTATTACAAGAGTTGATCTACCACTAGATCAGAGAGGCTAACCCTAGAAGCTAGCCTATGGTATGATTGTTGATGATTGTGATGAGTCCTACGGACTAAACCCTCCAGTTTATATAGACATCGGAGGGGGCTAGGGTTACACAGAGTCGGTTTACAGAGAAGGAGATCTACATCCGAATCGCCAAGCTTGCCTTCCATGCCAAGGAGAGTCCCATCCGGACACGGGACAAAGTCTTCTGTTTTGTATCTTCATAGTCCAACAGTCCGGCCAAAGTATATAGTCCGGCAGTCTGGATACCCCCATATCTAGGACTCCCTCAGTAGCCCCTGAACCAGGCTTCAATGACGATGAGTCCGGCGCGTAGATTGTCTTCGGCATTGCGAGGCGGGTTCCATCTCCGAATACTCCAAGATAAATTCTAAACACAAGGACCGTGTCTGGCTCCGCAAGATAACATTCCATATACCACCGTAGAGAGAATAATAATAATCCATGAATCTAATCTGCTGACAATTCTTTGAAAAGTGACATCACGCCACAGCCCGGTTTTTACTCGAAACATTTTCTACAACCTGCTTCCGCACACACCGCGAGGCGGTTCCTTTGGCACTTCTTGTCAAAGCAGAGATCATGTCCCCTTATCACGGGATCTCCATCAATGCGGATATGGGTAACCCAACCAGCGCCAGTAATCGAGGCACCTGGAAAAATAAGAGATTTCGAGAGGCAAGTGGGGAGGTGCACATTCACATTGCCTTTATAAAGGGGCAGAACTCTCCTGTTTTCACCCGCGCCTTCTTCTTCCTTTGCTCATCCGTTCTCGCACCCTCGAGCTCCAGCGCCCAAGTTCTCACCTTCTCCGTAAGACCGCAGCATGTCCGAAGCGGGAGGCAAGTGGATGGCCTCCTCTGTCACAGAGGAGAACATTACCAAGCTTCGGGAAGCCGGATACCTGGCCGCTAATATCGTGCACATGCTTCCAACAGAGGGACGAACTACCCCTACGCTGAAGCCTCGGGAGAGAGTGGTATTTCTCCCTCACTTTGTCCGTGGACTAGGGTTTCCGCTCAACCCTTTCGTCCGCGGGCTTATGTACTACTACGGGCTAGATTTTCATTATCTGGCCCCGAATTTCGTCCTCAACATCTCAGCGTTCATCGTCGTGTGCGAGGCCTTCCTCCGCATCAAGCCTCACTTTGGCTTGTGGCTGAAAATCTTCTGCGTGAAGCCGAAGATCGTGAGCGGCCAACAGGCGGAGTGCGGAGGCGCCATGGTGGGCAAAATGCCCAATGTTAAATGGCTCGAGGGCTCCTTCGTGGAGTCCATAAAGGGGTGGCAATCAGGGTGGTTCTACATCACCGAGCCGCGCGACGCCAACTGGGTGGCGGCCCCCAAATTCAGATCCGGAATCCCCATGTGGCTCACCTCCTGGGAGAAGAAGGGCTTGGCCTGGGGCGAACCCACGGAGCTGACCAGACTCGAGACCTGCCTCAGAAATATGAGGGACAAGAAGATCAAACTTGGCAACATGGTCCAGGTCATGCTCATTCGCCGGATTCTCCCATGTCAAAGATGGGTGTTTGATATGTGGGAGTTCAACCCGTCTGAACACCAGATGCTGCTAGAGCTCTTTGGCACAACGCACAAAGAAATCTGGAAAGTTCTGTTCAAGACTGGCGAAGTCCCTCCTTCCCTTTTCGAGGACCGGGGGCTCAGCGCAGCGCGCCTTGCCAGTCCGGTAAGTCCCTTGACTATGTACGAGACGTTCCCTTAGTACTTTTGGAGGATTCTTAAGTCACCTTGCTGATCGAACAGGAGTGGGTGGAGACGGCGGAGCGGATCACCTGTCCGGCTCCATTGCTAGAGGACCCAGTAAGCGCACTCCTGGCGGAGATGCTGGTTCCGGCGCCTTACAAGGTGCCGGAGAAAAAGGCCAAAAAGAAGGCCACAGGGACTCGAAGGGGTCTTCGGCACGAGGCCGCACTCGACGCCTCGCCAGAAGAGGACGGGGCGCACTCCTCCCACGAAGGGGAGGAGAGAAAGAAGAAGAGGGCCGCCTCAACTGAGGGGGGCGAAGGGTCCAAGAAGGCGGCCGCGTGGACCAGAAAAGGTCACCGGCGCAGGGCCGTGATAGAGTCGTCATTTGAAGACGACGAGGAAGATTCTCCCCCCAAAGACGGGGGAGAACATGAAGAAATGCCTCCTCCCTGCGCTAGGGAGGAGAAGAAAAGGAAGGCCGCCCTATCGGGGGAGGCCGGGACGCCGAAGAAGGGCAAGGCGTCCCTTCCAGATCAATCCACTACCGCTGCTTTTAGTGACGAAGAGTGGCTGCCCAGGGGCAAACCCCGGGCGAGGTCGTAAGTATCTGCATTCCATAATATTTTTCATACGACTTTCAACATCATGGTTTGTAATGACGCTAAACACGCATATGCAGTCCGGCCGGGTCCGATCTCGAGGAATCCTTTTCGGAGGAGTCTCTGAATGAGTCAGATATGAATTCGCTCCCGACGGCGACCTCTCCACGACCCATGGATGACACCGAGGTGTTGTCCCGGAGGTTGCCAGAGCTGGAGGCGACGGTTTCGGAGATGCCCCAAGGCAAAATCTCAGGTGCCGGACACATGGGGGATGAGAACCCCATGGATTATGCTGACGGGAGTCATAGCAAGTCTGGCTCTTGGCCGGTTACTGCGCTGGAGCCTACAAAGGTTCCGGATTCCGGTAAGCAGTCCCTTGGGAAGGAGGGTGAGCCGGCCGTGCCGATGACCTCCGGCTAGCCGGAGGCACTGGATAATTTGTTGGAAGTGCTTCGAGGCGCTTCCATCGAGGATGAACACCGTACACTTATGAGTACGGTGATTGAGAAGGTTTGGTCCGCTAAGAGCAGATTGACCGAAGCCTGCACCAGCCTGCTAATAGGCTTTGAGGTAAAGAAAGTGTGAGAAAATATCACCCGATAGATAGTAGCCCCTGATGCTCTGGTTGGTGTTCAGAAAGAAAAGCCAAACAGAGGATCAATTAAAAAACCGCAGGAAACTAATAGTATTTGTCTGTATGAATCAAACAGGCACTGCTGCTGACTGCCGCTACGCGCACGGCCGAGGTTGCCGGACTCAAGCGCGAACTGGGGCAGGCCGAAGAAGAGCTCGGCCTCGTGAAGAAGCAGGTCGAGGCGAACAGAGGTGAGAAAAAAACCCGTCCATATGTCGTATAGAGGATAAAAAGTTGGTGATGCTAAGAGAAAGCATCATGGCTTTTGATAGGGACCGCGACCGAAGTGGCGGCCCTGAAGGAAGCGCTGTCCTCGGTCGAAGCGAAGGCGGATACTGCACGCATTGAGCGAGAGAAGCAAGATGCTCGGGTGGGAGAGGTACAGCAGGAGGTCCAGGAGCTCGACCAGAAGTTCGGCTCCCTGGAGCATGACTACAAGACGCAAGCGTCTGAGCTTGCAAAGGCCCTCCAGAGGGCCGACGCCGAGGCCGAAGCCCAAAAGGCCCTTCAGGAAATCCGTGCGGCCAAGAAGATAGCGGAGAGTAAGGAATTCTTTATGCAAAGCAAGCATGTGGAGGAGTCATTTCTTTTACTTACACGAATCCGGAGCTCTCCAGGGGCATTTGCAGATCTGCCACGCAGCATTTCGGATGCTGTGGAGTTCTATCGCGCTGAAGAGGGAAGCTCTACGGAGAAGCTGTTCTGGTCCCAATATATTGGGGCCGAACACCCAATGCCTCTGAGTGACCAACTGAAGCAGCTGGTCGAACTCCACAATGCGGCCGAACAGGCCATGGGGGACCTCATAGTCCAGATGTGGCCTGGCGAGCCCCTGCCTGGCAGCTACTTTGGCGTAGTGAAGCGGATGGTGCATGCTTGTCCACGGCTGGAAGTTATCAAGCAGTCCACATGTATTGAAGGTGCCCGACGGGCCTTTGCCCGCGCGAAGGTGCATTGGGGCAAGCTGGACGCTGAGAAGCTCGTGAAGGATGGACCCCCGGAGGGCAAGGAGCATCGCTGCCCCGAGAAATATTACGATGGCGTTATGAAAGGCGCTCGTCTTGTGGCGAATGAATGTCCTAAGAACATAATTTTTGAGTGAATGTACTCATGTTGTCCGTATAATATGAGAATGGGTTTATTTGTGCTATGCAACACTTTGTTTGATTTAAAATATTACCTTCTCTGCGGTCGTTTATCAAAAATCTGAAAGTAGGCCAGTCTTCGGCTTCCGCCCCCTTGTAACTAGTACTGGGGTGTTCCTGGAGACCCAAACACTCTTTATCCAAAGTGTTGGTCCTTTAAGGAGGTGTTTGGCGCAGCGAACAAGGCAATCGGACTATTCGGCTTTATAACTCTCACTTGACCATAGAAGTCTACAATTTTAAATTTCGGCGAAGCCCCTAGTATTCGAAAGCCGAACTGGGGCGTTATACACGCCTAAATCGGACGAGGCCGATTCCTCGCCTGAAGTGGAAAAAATCTTTAGGGATTTTGGTACCTCGCCAACAGCGACCAGCTCTTGCCGCATCATGATGATCAGTTTTTGGATTTCTCTACTGAGGTGCTCGTCCGGAAGAACCGGGACAGAATCGCAGTAGTTCTCCCTACGCTACCTTAGCCGATATAACGGAACGTAAGGTACCAAAACAAGTGATCCGGGCTAACCCAGCTATTGACCCAAGACATGATTCGGAGATGATGCATATAATGCTATAAGTTCGGGGTGCCGCAGTGTTGAAAGTGTTCGGACTTTCCTTGCCATAGTATGGGGCTCGATAAGAAGCCCCTGGCAAACTGACCGTACCAAGACGTACAGATGCAATATTGAATAAATATTCAACAGAAAACATGAGGATAGTAATAAGAAGCTGACGCTACTTACTACTTCTGATTTATTTGGACAATATGGCAAAACGTAGGGGTACAAATTGATGCATTTAAGCAGAAAAAATAGGACTATTTGACATATCATATCCAAGGGCAGGCTACATGCGGGTATGTAAGAACAGGTATAACGATCATTGAATAAGACCACCTGAGTATTCCCTTGTGTGTGAAGCCTCTTGCCTCCTTGGTGCCCCCTCCATGATGACTCCGTTTATCCGATCTCTTCTGAAGGGACTTCCCGAAAGTGGGGTCCTGAAAAAGGAAAAAAAGGTATGCGGGCCTCCTGGCGGCTGAACCGCACTCTGGCCGCATTGTCATCTCGCCTCCACCTATGCCCATGGTATTTTAAGCGCGTAATTGTGCACGCGTGGTACGAACCTTGCTTGAATGGGGCTGGGGTGGAGGCCGGATTGCTAATCGAGCTCCTGGCGTGCCTGACTATCCTATTGCGGGGTACTCCGGACTCGCTTGACGGTGTTCGGAGATGTCGTTGCCGGATTGGCTGTTTGTCGGAGGAGGCTGCTTTGTACTTCTGCCGCGAGGGTTGCAGTATGTTCTTCCGTACGGAGGGAGAGGTCCGTATTTCCATTAACTGTTATGACCCCGCGAGGTCCTGGCATCTTCAGCTTGAGGTATGCATAGTGCGGTACCGCGTTGAAACGAGCGAACGTGGTTCGTCCAAGTAGTGCGTGATAGCCACTACAGAAAGGGACGATATCTAAGATTAACTCCTTGCTTCGGAAGTTATCCGGAGATCCGAAGACCACTTCCAGTGTTATTGAGCCCATGCATCAGGCCTCTACCCCTGGAATTACACCTTTGAAGGTGGTTTTGGTGGGTTTGATCCGTGACAGATCGATGCCCATTTTGCGCATTGTATCCTGATAGAGCAGGTACAGGCTGCTGCCACCGTCCATGAGGACTCACGTGAGGTGGAATCCGTCGATGATTGGGTCAAGGACCAATGCGGCTGAGCCGCCGTGACGGATGCTGGTGGGATGGTCCCTACGATCAAAGGTGATCGGGCAGGATGACCGTGGGTTGAATTTTGGGGCGACGGGCTCCATCGCATAGACGTCCCTAAGTGCACGCTTTCGCTCCCGCTTGGGGATGTGAGTGGCATAAATCATGTTCACCGTTTTGACCTGGGGGGGGGGGAATTTCTTCTGTCCTCCAGTGTTCGGACGCCAGGGCTCCTCGTCATCATCGCTGTGCAGCCCCTTGTCCTTGTTCTCGGCATTTATCTTGCCGGCCTGTTTGAACACCCAATAATCTCTGTTAGTGTGATTGGCTGGTTTATCGGGGGTGCCATGAATCTGGCACGAGTGGTCGAGTATGCGGTCCAGACTGGACGATCCCGGATTGTTTCTTTGAACGGCTTCTTCCGCTGATCGAATTTGGAGTTGCTGAATCCGGCATTGACTGTCGTATCCTCCACATTGTCGCCATTATTTCGACACTTGTGTCTATTGCGTCGTGGCTTTCCGTTACTGTCACGGATGTCTAAAGTACCAGGGTTTCCAGGTGCGGTGTTGCTGCGAGCCAGCCAACTGTCCTCACCCGCGCAAAAGCAGGTCATTAGTGTTGTGAGGGCCACCACGGTCTTCGGTTTTTCTTGGCCGAGGTGTCGGGCAAGCCACTCGTCGTGGATATTATACTTAAAGGCCGCCAGGGCCTCAGCATCCGGATAGTCAATAATTTGGTTCTTTTTAGTGAGTCCAAAATTTCCTGGCTGACTCTCCGGGCTATTGGGTAATGTGACTTAAGTCATCAGCATCCGGTGGTCGCACATAGGTGCCCTAGAAGTTATCGAGGAATGCATCCTCAAGATTTTCCCATCTGCCAATGGAATTTGCTGGCAGGCTATTCAACCAGTGTCTAGCTGGCCCTTTAAGCTTTAGTGGGAGATACTTGATGGCATGTAGGTCATCACCGCGGGCCATGTGAATGTGGAGAAGAAAATCCTCGATCCACACTGCGGGGTCTGTTGTGCCATCGTATGACTTGATGCTGACGGGTTTAAACCCTTCTGGGAATTCATGTTCCATTACTTCATCAGTGAAGCAGAGGGGGTGTGCGGCGCCTCTATGCCGGGCTATGTCGCGGCGTATTCCGATTGGGTCTGGTCGGTAATGTCCGGCCTGGCCGGATTATCAGCATTGTATCCGGCATGACGATCGGTGTCATGAGCTGTGGCGCGCCCCCGTGATCCATAGATCGATCTTGGTTGTCCTGCGTTGTTTTCCAATATGTCTCACAGGTCCTGCGTATTCCCCCGGGGCGTGGTGAACTGGCGTGGGGGTGCAGGCTGGTGTCCGGCCTGATAGCCTATTTTATCCTGGCCACGAGGTGGCCGGTCAGCCTCATCTTGCGTTGGAAGTTCAGGCTCTTTGGCCTCTTCTTCTAGAGGTTTATGCTTTAGGTATCCCGTGCTCGGGGGCTCGAGTCCGTATTCCTCGGCCGCCAGGACTTCGGTCCATCTGTCTGCGAGCAGGTCTTGGTCAGCTTGGAGCTGCTGTTGCTTCTTCTTCAGGCTTCTTGCAGTTGCTATAAGCCTGCCCTTGAAGCGCTCCTGCTCCATGGGATCCTCTGGTACGCCGAATTCGTCGTCACCGAGGCTCACCCCGTCTTCGGAGGGAGGCTTATAGTTATCATCCTCCAAGTATCCGTCCGTCGCCTGTTCATCTGGGCTAGCCAGCCTGTGTTCCTGTTCAGCTTGCTCGAAGGTGGGTTGATCAGGATCGTATTCCTCTTCGGCACCATCTGGATTTCCTTCTCCAGTGCCGGTATTGTTGTGGCGAGGCTTGGAGCGGCGCTGATGACGCCCGTGTTTTGCTTTCTTCCCCGAGGGGTTATCTTCCGTTGCCTCATCGCCATTGGTTTCTTTGGGAGTATCCACCATGTATATGTCATATGAAGAGGTGGCAGTCCAGTGCCCCGTGGGCGGTGGTTCCTGTTCTTCTCCTGCATCATCGTCTATACCGACGATGTCTTCGAAGTCGAAGTTAAGAATGTCGGTCAAGTCATCGACCATGGCTATTAAGTGGGTGGTGGGTGGGCAAGGAATTTCTTGGTCGCCAGATCCCCACTCGAGCTGGACATAGTTCGGCCTAGAGTCTCCTGACAGAGAGATAGACCTCAAAGAATCTAGCACGTCTCCGAAGGGTGAGTGCTGAAAGATATCCGTGGCGGTGAACTCCATGACTGGAGCCCAGTCAGATTCAACTGGCACGAGTGCGCGCGGTCCGGAACACACTACCGGAGATGAGTTCGGGGGTCCGGAGTTACAGATCCCTTGAGGAGAGGAGTCTGTGTTCGGCTCCAACACCGAGGAGTGTGTGGCCTCTAGGGCGGGGTCCATCCACCCGTCCTTGGAAGGCACGACCAGCTCTGGAGCAAAGTTCGGAGCGGTAGCAGGTGCGATGTTCCGAATACTGTCCGACTGCCGATCTAGGTCGTGCACGTCGTGATTGTTCGCCGCTCCTGACACAGGCCCGAATCCGTCGAAGATCAAGTCTCCGCAGATGCCGGCGGTGTAATTTAGGTTTCCAAACCTGACCTGATGGCCGGGGGCATAGCTATCAATCTGCTCTAGATGACCAAGAGAATTGGCCCGCAGTGCGAAGCCGCTGAACACGAAGAACTGTCCGGGGAGAAAGGTCTCGCCCAGGACAGTGTGGTTGAAGGTTGGAGAAGCCATCTAACCTTGTAGCGATGACACAGAGGAACTCTCAATGAAAGCACCAATGTCGGTGTCAAAACTGGCGGATCTCGGGTAGGGGGTCCCGAACTGTGCGTCTAAGGCTAATGGTAACAGGAGACCGGGGACATGATGTTTACCCAGGTTCGGGCCCTCTCGATGGAGGTAATACCCTACTTCCTGCTAGATTGATCTTGATGATATGAGTATTACAAGAGTTGATCTACCACGAGATCAGAGAGGCTAACCCTATAAGCTAGCCTATGGTATGATTGTTGATGATTGTGATGAGTCCTACGGACTAAACCCTCCGGTTTATATAGACACCGGAGGGAGCTAGGGTTACACAGAGTCGGTTTACAGAGAAGGAGATCTACATCCGAATCGCCAAGCTTGCCTTCCACGCCAAGGAGAGTCCCATACGGACACGGGACGAAGTCTTCTGTCTTGTATCTTCATAGTCCAATAGTCCGGCCAAAGTATATAGTCTGGCAGTCCAGATACCCCCTTATCCAGGACTCCCTCAATGACCCCGTTATTCTTGCCCCGATCTAAAAGATGACGTGGTGGAGGAACTCATTGATCGGTGCTACGTCATCACGTCGGCTAGCATGGCAGGTTCGTTCAAGACCATTCTGGACTCAACTAATAACATCATTACAAGGAACCCAAGAGTCAAGGAGCGGTTTGATCTCCCCTATCTTCTTCGCCGTGACCCTGATGACTGGCGCGGGGACGACGGAGGCCTCGCCTTGTGCAAGTTGATGCCGCTTGATAATGATATGTATGATGTTAAGATGCCATCGCTTGAGGGTATGGCTTGGGCAGGTGCAAATGGAGATTGGGTTGTTTATATTGGGTCCAACTGCGAGTGGGAACTTGTGAATGTGTACACTCGTCACCGGGTTCCACTTTCAAAAATCTCAGCGGACTGCCCAGAGGTTGAGCACATCGGTATTGTACGCACGTTCAAATACGATCATGGTGACTGTCTTCTACAGAAGATAGCAATTTTTCGAGTTCCCAACCACTCTTGGAATTACAAGAACTATGAAGTTGTTGCTATCTTTGACAAGCTTGTTGCCGTCCTTTGTGGTTCAACTCGATGGATATTGCTCAAAAATTAGTTTCTGTATACGGATGAGTATTGTGATGCAATTCAATACGAGGGCCTTGTGTTTGCTTCCACTACTCATGGCACTGTTTTTGCATGGGACCCGCGTAGTTTTGGTACGTTTGTCTTCCACCGTAATTATAATTGTTTCATCGACATGCATGCGGGTTAGCAAGTTTCCCTTTACTAATTAACCTTCTTCTTGTGTTTCCAAGGTCCTGTGAACATTCCACCACCTATACTTGAAATTTTTTATAACCAAGGGGGAGATGACGATGGTGATGATCACGAGCATGAGGACGAGCAGCGCCCATATACTCAGTGGCGCCTAGCAACTAATTCCTATGGATCACCTCTTCTTGTGTGTATACAGCCCACTGATGATGTTACTACTAAGGAACCAGGTGTAGTCTCCCATGGTCGCACTCTCCGGACCTATTCCAACACCCGTTGCATGGTATTCGGGATGGATACTAGTGTGCTAGCGCCAACACCTTCGCCCTGGTACATAATTGATAGTCTTGGAGAAAACCCGCTCTTCCTTGGACAAAACTATCCGATGATGGTGAAAGGCGATCCAACTGTTGTTGACACAACGTTACTAGTACCATTTATGAGAAGCAACTGTATCTATACCTCAGACATTTGGGTGGTTCCCTACCCTGGTACTTATATAGTAGGCCGCTTCAGCCTGGATGATCAGTCCTGCATTGGTCTCGAGATTGACAATGAATGGCCCGTCCCAGAGAATCACTTGTGGTTCAAAGCAAGTGTTTCCAACACCGAGGATTAGTTGAGTTGAAGTTCATTTCATTGCTTGTTATTTGTTGTGTGATGAAAACTTTAGTATTTATAATGTATCCTCGTTGTCGATGTGGGTTGATGACCTATTTTATGTAATAAAATGATATGCCTGTGATAAACTTACAAAATTTATGAATGGCTTTTGAGTCGCTTCTCTGAGTGAGTGGTGCGATGAGGCAAAAATATATTTTCCGAATACATAATTGTACGTGCATTGCAACAGGTTATCGCATGAAGCCAATCAACAATAGTAGTACACTATTTGTACTAGCTTCACATGCTTCACACGTCGGGCGGGTGTTTTTACTGTAGCCATATGTTAATGTGTTCGCTGTACGTAACCAGCACCTCGAATCCTCGATACTACCAGTAGGAGTACTATATAAGTAGTAGGAGTAGTTGGGTGGCATGGGCCAGAACAAGCATTCACGTCCAGGAGTACGGCACACGCCACCAGCACGACATCCATCTGACACCATATTTATTGGAGTCCGTGCTAGAGCAATCTCTTCAACCTCGTCGTTTCTCTAACTTCAGCCATCCCGCGGCGGGCGAGGTGGGGGTTTGCCAATAGTCGATTTCCTCAACTGCGGCCCCACTTGTAAGGCCAACTCCAACGCACGACCCCAAACGGACCTCCGTTTTGCACGAACTTCAATGATAATTTTGACTAGAAAAGCAAGACCAAAGAAAACAAGAACCACAAGAATACATTTTAGAAGATATCCAACTTCCATAACTGCTCCTGTAAGTTGGATTAGTGCCTTCTCGATGCATTCGTTGTTGATCTGCGGAGGCTCGATCTTGCGTGCTTCTTTCTTCTTCGAGTGTAAAGAAGTAGACGTTGCTTCCTCGCATCTAGTCTCATGTCTAGCCTCTATTCTAGTAGGAGTATCAACAAGTGCACTAGTCTCATCTCTAGCCTCTATGCTAGCTAAAAGTGCTAGAACATCTACTAAATTGCGCTCTATTAATATATCAATGTACTCTTCTTCCCAATACCAAAACTTGCATCCATTCTACTCCCTCCGTTCCACAATACATGCCTTCTATTTGTCAAAATATAGATGTATCTAGACATGTTTTAGTATATAGGTACATCCATTTTTGGACAAATGGAAGTCAAGTATTTTGGAACGGAGGGAGTACACAATAATATTTTTAAGTTAGCACAACTAGTCTAATCCGAGAGCACAACCAAAGATTTGGTCGGGTTCTTCCTCCTATTGCCGACACGTGGGACATCCAGCATCCAGGTCATGTCATGCAAGAAAATAGAGTGGATAGTTGAAGCCACGTGATGTGCATCTTGGGTTTAACTGTAAATAGAATCTTACTACTCTTGAGTAACTCCAAAAGCGTCCACCGAAGATATTTATTGGATTTGTTTTTCATCACCAACACGTCTAGGTGAAAGATGTGCAGGTTTAGTGGGTCCTCTTGCATTTTCACTGACATGTGGGACCGCATGTGAGCAAACAGACAATGGGCTCCGCGCATCCACTGGCTGGCTGAGAAGAGAGATAGAGGAGGGCTGAGCACGGACTCCAGGAAATTTGTTCTATGTAACTAGCACCTCGATATAGGCTCGATATACTGGGGTGGCATGGGCCATAACTAGCATTCACGTCTAGCCGTACGGCACACGCCACCCACACGAGTCCCATCCGACACCAATTTTCTTAGAGTCCGTGCTACAACCATCTCTTCTCCCTCATGTTTTCTCAGCCATCGCGCGGTGGGTGATAACCCGCAAGTATACGGGATCGCAACAGTTTTTGATAAGTAAGAGTGTCGAACCCAACGAGGAGCTAAAGGTAGAATAAATATTCCCTCAAGTTCTATCGACCACCGATACAACTCTACGCACGCTTGACGTTTGTTTTACCTAGAACAAGTATGAAACTAGAAGAACTTTGTAAGAGTGACAGGAAAGGTTTGCCAGAAAATAAAGAGCACGTAAACATAAACTAGGGGCTGTTTAAATAAAGATGCAAGAAAGTAAATATAGCGAGTGTGGAAAAGTGGTGGTATGAGTTGTGAAATTGTCCCTAAGCAATTGACTATGTTACTAGACCGGTAATCACTATTGCAATTCTATTTGAGGGAGAGGCATAAGCTAACATACTTCCTCTACTTGGATCATATGTACTTATGATTGGAACTGTAGCAAGCATCCGCAACTACTAAAGATTCATTAAGGTAAAACCCAACCATAGCATTAAAGTATCAAATCATCTTTATCCCATACGCAACAATCCCCTTACTTGGGTTTGTGTTTCAGTCACTCACGCAACCCACTATAAGCGAATCATGAACGCATTGCAACACCCTACAGCGGGAATCACTCACGCTTGCGCGACATGGAGGGCACCATAGGATAGCATCAATAATAAAACATGCAACTCAAACCAATCATAGCAATTCATCAATCACCGGTAGGACAATAGAAATCTACTCAGACATCATAGGATGGCAACACATCATTGGAAAATAATATGAAGCATAAAGCACCATGTTCAAGTAGAGGGTACAATGGGTTGCGGGAGAGTGGACCGCTGGATATAGAAGGGGGAAGGTGACCGAGATGTTGGTGAAGATGACGGCGGTGTTGGTGAAGATCGCGGTGATGATGATGGCCCCCGACAGCGCTCCGGCGCCACCGGAACCAAGGGGGAGAGAGGCCCCCTTCTTCTTCTTCTTCCTTGACCTCCTACCTAGATGGGAGAAGGGTTTCCCCTATGGTCCTTGGCTCCCATGGCTTGGGAGGGGCGAGAGCCCCTCCTAGATTGGATCTATCTCTCTGTTTCTGCCTTCTCTGATTCTAGCCCTTCACCGTTTCTTTAATATCCGGAGATCCGTAACTCCGATTGGGGTGAATCTTTCGCCCAGATTTTTATCATAAAATTAGCTTTCTTGCGGCAAAAGAAGGGAATCAACCGCCTTACAGGGGGCCCAGGAGAGTCCAGGGCGCGCCTGCCTCCCTGGGGCGCGCCCCCTGTCTCGTGGCCACCTCGGACACCGTTTCGCGTTGATTCTTCCTCTGGAAAATCCCAAATATTCCAAAATAATTCTCCGTCTGTTTTTATCCCATTTGGATTCCGTTTGATATTGGTTTTCTGCGAAACATAAAACATGCAACAGACAGGAACTGGCACTGGGCACTGGATCAATATGTTAGTCCCAAAAATAGTATAAAAGTTGCCAAAAGTATATGAAAGTTGAAGAATATTGGCATGGAACAATAAAAAATTATAGATATGACGGAGACGTATCAGCATCCCCAAGCTTAATTCCTACTCGTCCTTGAGTAGGTAAATGATAAAAAAGATAATTTTTGATGTGGAATGCTACCTAGCATAATCTTGATCATATGTCTAATCATGGCATGAATATTAAGACACGAGTGATTCAAAGCAATAGTCTATCATTTGACATAAGAAACGATAATACTTTGAGCGTACCAATAAAGCAATCATGTCTTTTCAAAACAACAAGGCCAAAGCAAGCTTATCCCTACAAAATCATACAGTTTGGCCATGCTTCATCTTCGTCACACAAAAATGCCCCATCATGCACAACCCCGATGACGAGCCGAGCAATTGGTTCATACTTTTTTATGCGCTTCAGCTTTTTCAACCCTCACACAATACATGAGCGCAAGCCATGGATATAGCACTATAGGTGGAATAGAATATAATGATGGAGGTTATGTGGAGAAGACAAAAGGGGAGAAAGTTTCACATCGACGCGGCTAATGAACGGGCTATGGAGATGCCCATCAATTGATGTCAATGCGAGGAGTAGGGATTGCCATGCAACGGATGCACTAGAGCTATAAGTGTACGAAAGCTCAAACTGAAAACTAAGTGGGTGTGCATCCAACTTGCTTGCTCATGAAGACCTAGGGCATTTGAGGAAGCCCATTGTTGGAATATACAAGCCAAGTTCTATAATGAAAAATTCCCACTAGTATATGAAAGTGATAACATAAGAGACTCTCTAGATGAAGAACATGGTGCTACTTTGAAGCACAAGTGTGGAAAAAGGATAGTAACATTACCCCTTTTTAGTTTTCTTTTTTTCTTTTTTTTTCTTTTTTTTCTTTTTGGGTGGGCTTCTTTGGCCCCCTTTTTTTATATAGGCTTCTTTGGCCTTTCCTTTTTTTTATTTTTTTTATTTTTATTTTTTATGGGGCAATGCTCTATAATGATGATCATCACACTTTTATTTACTTACAACTCGATATTACAACTCGATACTAGAACAAAGATATGACTCTATATGAATGCTTCCGGAGGTGTACCGGGATGTGCAATGATCTAGCGTAGCAATGACATCAAAAAACGGACAAGCCATGAAAACATCATGCTAGCTATCTTACGATCATGCAAAGAAATATAACAATGAATGCTCAAGTCATGTATATGATGATGATGAAAGTTGCATGGCAATATATCTCGGAATGGCTATGGAAATGCCATGATAGGTAGGTATGGTGGCTGTTTTGAGGAAGATATAATGAGGCTTATGTGTGATAGAGCGTATCGTATCACGGGGTTTGGATGCACCGGCGAAGTTTGCACCAACTCTTGAGTGAGAAAGGGCAATGCATGGTACCGAAGAGGCTAGCAATGATGGAAAGGTAAAAGTGCGTATAATCCATGGACTCACATTACTCATAAAGAACTCATATACTTATTGCAAAAGTTTATTAGCCCTCGAAGCAAAGTACTACTACGCATGCCCCTAGGGGGATAGATTGGTAGGAAAAGACCATCGCTCATCCCCGACTGCCACTCATAAGGTAGACAATCAAAGAAACACCCCATGCTTCAAATTTGTCACACAACGGTTAACATACGTGCATGCTACGGGACTTGCAAACCACAACACAAGTGTCTCTACAATCCACAACCACCCACTAGCATGACTCTAATATCACCATCTTTATATCGCAAAACTATTGCAAGGAATCAAACATATCATACTCAGCGATCTACAAGTTTATGTAGGATTTTATGACTAACCATGTGAATGACCAATTCCTGTCATCTCTCTAAATTGATATAAGTGAAGCAAGAGAGTTTAATTCTTTCTACAAAAGATATGCCCACGCTCTAACAAATATAAGTGAAGAAAAAGAGCGTTCTACAAATGGCGGTTTTCTATGTGAAGAGAAATAGGCAATCCAGACTTCAAATGATATAAGAGCACATGAAGCATTCTATAAAGCCATACTCAAAAGATCTAGGTGCAATGAGCATTCTATAAACCAACCAAGGACTATATCATACCAGCATGGTGCATAAAAGAAAAATGAAAACTAAATTCAAAAGACGCTCCAAGACTTGCACATAATGCATGAACGAAACGAATTCGGAAACATACCGATACTTGTTGAAGAAAGAGGGGATGCCTTCCGGGGCATCCCCAAGCTTAGACGCTTGAGTCTCCTTGAATATTTACTTGGGGTGCCTTGGGCATCCCCAGGCTTGAGCTCTTGCCTCTCTTCCTTTTCCTCATATCGAGACATCCTCGATTAGACACTACATCCACACAAAACTTCAACAGAAAACTCGGTAAGATCCGTTATTATAATAAAGCAAATCACCACTCTAAGTACTATTGCAAACCAATTCATATTTTGTTTTTGCATTGTGTCTACTGTAATATATTTTATTCATGGCTTAATCCACTAATATAAATTGATAGTTTCATCAAAACAAGCAAACTATGCATAAAAAACAGAATCTGTCAAAAACAGAACAGTCTGTAGATGTCTGAACATTCAATATACTTCTGGTACCCCAAAAATTCTACCAAAATTAGGAAAAATAAACAAGTTCTACAGCAAGCAGAACCAATTGACGTTCCAGTTAAAAATGTAAAATCGCGCACTATAGCCGAAGTTTCTGTCCTGCACCGTACAAACCAACAAGCATTGTGAACATCCTAAAGGTAAACCTTGGCACATTATTTCTATAATACAATGGAATTGTACAAGGGGATAATTATTTTTGATGAAAAGTTTCTGTAATCAAGATTCACAAAGTTTCCGTAAGCATGAACAAAGTTCAAAGCTAGCTCCCACTTCAACAATGCTTGTCTTTCTCACTTTCACTTTCCTTTTTGAAAAGTTTTAGGTTCCCCTCTTTATTTTTTTGTTTTTAAACTATATGAAAGCAGTCAACAGAAATAAATGACTCTTAAATGACTCTCTAAAACTTCCGGGTTGTCTCCCTGGCAGCGCTTTCTATAAAGCCATTAAGCTAGGCATTTAGTGCTCAAGTAATGAATCCACCTGGATCCCAAGGTATATCAAAGACAATTTTAAATAACAATGATTTGTAATTTAGTAGTGAGCACAAAGTAACATATATCATGCAACAACGAAGTCTAACTCTCTTCCTATGCATCGGCATGTCATAAAAGAATAATTCGTGCACACAAAGTAAATGCCAATGCATAGTATAAACAGTTTCTTGCAATTCTATCGTATTGGAAATATAGAGAGGTGGAGATAAAGTTCCTCTCTCATAATAATATCAAGTAGGAGAAGCAAGAACATACATACTATATTCATCAAAATCATCATGTGCAATGGTAAAGGGCAACCCATCAATATAATCCTTAATAAGCACAAACTTCTCCGATATAGTGTAGTAGGGAGAATTCAGAAAGATAATAGGACTATCATGCGTGGGTGCAATAGCAACAATTTCATGTTTAACATAAGGAACTATAGCAAGTTCATCTCCATAAGCATAATTCATATTGGCATCTTGGCCACAAGCATGGCAAGCATCATCAAAAAGGGATATTTCAAACAAATTCAAGGGATCATAGCAATCATCCTTCAGTAAGCACGAAGGGGAATTAAATAATGTATGTGTTGGAGGGTTACTCTCATTAGAATGTGGGCATGGGTAGCTAATCCGCTCTTCCTCCTTTTGTTCTTCGCTCTCCTCATCATCTTTTTCATCCAATGAGCTCACTATTTCATCAATTTCTTCTTCCATAGCTTCCTGCAAAATATTAATCTCTTCTTGGACAGCGTTGACTTTCTTCATAAAAGCATTAATATAGTAATTGTATTCATAATTTTCATAGCAATATCCAAGTATAGCAAGATTTTCCAGCCTATAACCATCATCATCAAAAGCTTCATACTTTTCAAACAAAGCTTCAATATCATAGGCAGCCTTAAAAGCAACAAATTCTTCTATTTGTTCCACATCATACTAATCATATATACCATTAGCATAGGAAGCTAAGGTTTCAATATCGTTAAATTTGCATCAAAAGGGGAGGTGTGGAGCCTCCATCCTAGAGCAACAAGTAATATCATATCTCAAGAATAGATTCCAGGCATACCAACACAACATAATAAATTGATCCCATAATAGTTTCCCTTTTTGTGTCGAGCGATAATCCCTAAAGTATTCACGTTGATCCAACGTGTCTCCCATTATAAAGTTGAATGGGGCTTTCTCAGGATTATCAAAGTAGTACATAATATCTTTCGCATAATGAGAATCGAGGGTTTTAGGAGTTACCCCATCTTCATGAGTAGCAAGTACAACTGATTTTTTTGGTATTTTGCATTCCATATCCATAACTAAAGATAGAGAACAACTTAGAACAACAAATAAAAATTACTTAGTGATAAAGCAAACAAGCACACACACGAGAATATTCACCCCACGCTATGACACCCCGACAACGGCGCCAGAAAAAGGTCTTGATAACTCGCAAGTATACAGGATCGCAACAGTTTCCGATAAGTAAGAGTGTCGAACCCAACAAGGAGCTAAAGGTAGAATAAATATTCCCTCAAGTTCTATCAACCACCGATACAACTCTACGCACGCTTGACGTTTGTTTTACCTAGAACAAGTATGCAACTAGAAGAACTGTGTAGGAGTGATAGGAAAGGTTTGCAAGAAAATAAAGAGCACGTAAACATAAACTAGGGGCTATTTAAATAAAGATGCAAGAAAGTAAATATAGCGAGTGTGGAAAAGTGGTGGTAGGAGTTGTGAAATTGTCCCTAAGCAATTGACTATGTTACTAGACCAGTAATCACTATTGCAATTCTATTTGAGGGAGAGGCATAAGCTAACATACTTTCTCTACTTGGATCATATGCACTTATGATTGGAATTCTAGCAAGCATCCGCAACTACTAAAGATTCATTAAGGTAAAACCCAACCATAGCATTAAAGTATCAAGTCCTCTTTATCCCATACGCAACAATCCCCTTACTCGGGTTTGTGTTTTAGTCACTCACGCAACCCACTATAAGCGAATCATGAACGCATTGCAACACCCTACAGCGGGAATCCCTCACGCTTGCGCGACACGGAGGGAACCATAGGACAACACCAATAATAAAACATGCAACTCAAACCAATCATAGCAATTCATCAATCACTGGTAGGACAATAGAAATCTACTCAGACATCGTAGGATGGCAACACATCATTGGAAAATAATATGAAGCATAAAACACCATGTTCAAGTAGAGGGTACAGCGGGTTGCGGGAGAGTGGACCGCTGGATATAGAAGGGGGAAGGTGATGGAGATGTTGATGAAGATGACGGTGGTGTTGGTGAAGATCGCGGTGATGATGATGGCCCCCGGCAGCGCTCCGGCGCCACCGGAAGCAAGGGGAAGAGAGGCCCCCTTCTTCTTATTATTCCTTGACCTCCTCCCTAGATGGGAGAAGGGTTTCCCCTATGGTCCTTGGCTCCCATGGCTTGGGAGGGGCGAGAGCCCCTCCGAGATTGGATCTATCTCTCTGTTTCCGCCTTCTCTGATTCTACCCCTTCACCGTTTCTTTAATATCCGGAGATCGGTAACTCCGATTGGGGTGAATCTTTCACCCAGATTTTTCTCATAAAATTAGCTTTCTTGTGGAAAAAGAAGGGCATCAATCGCCTTACGGGGGCCCCAAGAGAGTCCAGGGCGCGCCTGCCTCCCTGGGGTGCGCCCCCATGTCTAGTGGCCACCTCGGACACCGTTTCGCGTTGATTCTTCCTCCGGAAAATCCCAAATATTCCAAAATAATTCTCCGTCCGTTTTTATCCCGTTTGGATTCCGTTTGATATTGGTTTTGTATGAAACATAAAACATGCAACAGACAGGAACTGGCACTGGGCACTGGATCAATATGTTAGTCCCAAAAATAGTATAAAAAGTTGCCAAAAGTATATGAAAGTTGAAGAATATTGTCATGGAACAATCAAAAATTATAGATACGACAGAGACGTATCAGTGGGCGGGGTGGGGGTTTGCCGATAGTCGGTTTGCTCAATGGCGGTCCCACTTGTAAGTGAAAATGCAACACCACACGCATTCCCCTTGAGCGGCGTGCTGGACCAACCGTGTGGGGGTGCGACGAGAACACGACAGGCTTTTCCTTTTGAACTCGTAACTTGTAAAGTTTGGTTCTGCTCCATGGTGCGACCGATAGATAGAAAATAACAATTTTGCCTAGAGTAATGAGAAGTTTGGTTCTGGCGCCGTTCATGCATGGAGTACGTACGAAAATTATGAAGTTGATGCGAAAGGTAAGATAATTACTAGTAGTACCATATACTACTACATGGATTTGACGGAAAGATAAAAATACATACGGATCCATTAACGACATCCTCACACCCTAGTGTGCCGAGTCACCAACTGACGTGTGAGGAGCAGCGGCGTTGGCGGCGAGCTCAACGTGCTTCTGAATAATGCCGTCCAAGGTTACCCCGCGGTCCAAGAAGGCCAGCGTCCTATCGTCCTCCTCTTGCATGTAGTAGTCCTTGTGGACGATTTGCGCGTAGACGTTGGTGATTATGTCGATGGTGTCGTGCTGCGCCAGGCGCTGCACGGCGAGCGCGAACTCGAGGTGGACATTCTCCGGCGTGACAGCGGGCAGTCGTAGGGCCACCAGTGCGTCGAAGAGGTCGTCACCATAGTGGTCGTTGAGGGTGGAGGGCATCGTAGAGCCTGGGCGCGTCGGCTGGAGGCGTACTTCAAAGTCGTCCGCGAGCTTCTTGACGATGGTGAACTTGTCGAGGAAATCGACGAGGACCTCGCCAAACAAGGAGATGAAGCTGTCGTCCAAGCGGCCCCTCGTCCTGGCGGCCTCAAGAAATACCTGGAGACGTTCCTCGGTGCCGGGCCGCAGGCCGGCATCGTGGACCATCTGGCACAGCCGACTGATGTCGGATATCGGGTTCTGGCAAAACCCTAAAAGGTTCGAACTTTGGGGTGCGCACAAAGATCTTCTCCCTACCGATCCACCCCCCAAAACCTCGCCGCGATTCTAAGCTAACATGATGAACAACACAAAGGGCACAAGGTTTATACTGGTTCGGGCCACCGTTGTGGTGTAATACCCTAATCCAGTGTGTGGTGTGGTGGATTGCCTCTGGGGCTGATGATGAATAGTACATAGGAAGAACAGCCTCGCGAGGGGTGTTCTTGAGCTGGTGCAGTGTTCTACTAGGGAAGGATTCCATGCTCTCTACTGTGGTGGCTATCTCTATTTATAGAGGCCCTGGTCCTCTTCCCAAACATTGAGTGGGAAGGGAGTCAACAACGACCATTTTGAAGGGGGACAACTAGTACAAGCTATCCTGACTAAAGGTAGTCTTCGACTGCTAAAGGCTCTGGTGATGACGCCGTCTTGGGATCCACAGCGATCTCCGTCCTGCCGCTCTGCTGGTCTTGGTCTCGTTGCACCGATATGCAAAACCTTTGCCTGATGCCTCGGTACTCCACGCCTGCGCTTGCCCCCTTTGCACCAAGGGGAAACGAGGACACTGCGCTTGCTGGCACCCGCCTGGTCTCGATCGTCATGGCTTGCGTCACGAGCACCTCGCGAGGTACTCCTTGCCTTGATCTCTCCGCCTGCTTGTGAGCCTGCCTGGTGAGGCCGCCCCCTAAGGAAGCCTTGTGTCGTCCGCCCCGCGAGGCTTGGCCCCTCGCGAGGGTCTTGAACTTGGGTTGATGAAGATGGGCCGTACTGGGCCACTGCTCGAGCCACGCTGCAGGCCGCAGGTAGGCAAGTCGGGGGACCCCCGTTCCCAGAACGCCGACAGCTGATGCTCGTGCTCATCGCCTCCATGGGTCTAGCTTAGCTTCTAGTCAACTGATCTTGCGATTCGAGTGATCACTCTTGCCCTTGGTTAGCGTGCGTAGGTGCGTAGGATTTTGTACTACTCCTCGGCCCTCTACTGCACATGCCTTTGGCTGTATGATAGGTGGGCCAGCCACCCGTTGGGCCCACGTGTCATTCACCCAAAGGCAGTTGCAGTAAGTCAATGAAGTTGTTTCCCCCTCCATGCCGATGCAGTATAGTCATCTCACCGGACCTCTAGTTGGGGCCAAACGAGAGAAGTTTGATGTTTACTGGTTTATTGGTCCCCTTTGCATTTTGCACCAAGTTTTGACCTTTGATTTAACTAATAAAATGTTAATGCATGTAAACAAAGATGTTGTGTAAGTCACCTTACGAAAACCAAATAATCCCAAAACACTTAGGCACGGTACATTAACTACCTCCTCGTTTCTTATTTCATGACATATCAACAAATGAGAGATGTCGGCCGTGCATGCTTTCAATGACTTGAGACTACCAAACATGACATGCAGTGTTTAGTTCATTGCATGTAATACTATTAGTTAGCAAAAAGACATTAAGTTCTCTCACCGATAGTAATAAAACAATACACCATGTATATATTTATAGAGGGAGTAGTACATTTTTTGTGACATGCATTACTAGATATTGCTAGTCAAATACTAAAATCTAGATAGACGTGGTAGTACTCCTAAATCTAGACGGTGGTGCTACTAGTACTAGTAGTAGTACTACCAATGTAGTAGGAGTACTAGCACTTTACTACCCGTTGGTCAAATTATTACGTGCTTCTCCTCACAGTGAAGTGACAAGACCCTGCGCCAGAGATGACACCTGAGTATAGGCGCCGTGTTCGGCATACCATAGTCAGCCTCACTGTCTGCAGTCACTATCATCATGGTTGTAGAGCTATCCTTCTTACAACTAGCTCTATTCGACATAATTTCCCATGCATAGATGCCCGTACATTGCACGGAACACCAAGATTGGGGGTGGACGGCGCCGGCAGCGGCCATCGCGCCAGATTTTTCCATGGACTTCTAGATGTGGTGGGGAGGAGATAAGGCTGATTGTGAGAGACAAGGAGTTGTTTGTAAATAGGGAACAAGTGCGGGCATCTTTTTGCAAAAATGGAGAAGTTTGGTTTGTATGCGTCAGATCTAGATCCGACGGCTATTGGTGAAAGATGGGAGGCACAACATCATCACCAACTCAGGACCTGTTTGATTCGCAGGATTTTGAAAACGCAGGAATAGGACACGGCAATATTACAAGTTTCAAACTGATATTACAAATGTTAGGAGTAATGTTGCACCTATGAAGAGGGAATTACTAGGAAGTTTACGTAAGAACTTTTGTTACTTTAGGTGGATGCAGCATTATCGTACAAACTAAAATCCACCGCCCTGACAAGTCACTAATGGGCAAATAATTTTTCGAGTCTCTGGCCACTTGATGTTTCAAAAACAAATTCAGCTTCTACGGAGACTTTGTCATTTAGGCTTAGACGCTTGCGGTATCAGCATGCCATTCATTGTTATGCCAGAGAATGCTAAACCTCATTACCTTGAGCACACTTGCCTCCAGAACAAAGAACTTGGCCAATTTAATCTCAGATGTGCTGCCTAGTAGTCGATCAAATCAATTTCTGTAAGATGGAGATCAAGGCATTCAATGAGATTGTTATAGTGCAGCACATTTTTCACTTTCGGGTCTTTTTCATCTACAAAAGAAGAGAACATATTAGAGCAGCTAGCTATATAAGATTGCCATGTCATCAAGAGGTACCAATATCATTCGCTCATACGATAGGGTTGGCTGGTTAGTGATATTTTTTCACTCTCTCTCTCTCTCTCTCTCTCTCTCTCTCTGTTTCCTCTCATTTAACTAGGAGCACGTGAAGAGCTTGGGCATTTTTTGCCTTCCACTATGTGGCCGATGCCATATTTCGCAAAAGTATGCCACATAATACGCATCAATGTCAAATCAAAAGATTTTGGCACCGCTCTCGCAATGTGAGAGAGTTGGCACCGTTGTGCACAGAGACCCACATGTATAAACAAATCAATCAAACCAACTACACCAGCCTCTCACTCTCCCAAACAAGTGTTTTTTATTGCCTCAGTCCTCACTCTCTCCCATGTAGTGTTTTTTCATTGCGTGAGTTAATTTGGCACCAGAGCAAAGTAGGTGATCCAGATTGGGGCACCAGGTGAGCAATGGAGGGGCATCAATGCCAAATGCATCACAAGTGAATTTGGCACGTGTTTTGGCCTACATAACCCACTTTTGTACTCCCTTCGTCCCAAAATTCTTGTCTTAAATTTGTCTAAATACGGATGTATCTAGTTACATTTTAGTGTTAGATACATCCGTATCTAAACAAATGTAAGACGAGAATTTTGGGACGGAGGAAATACTACCTCGTATTTAGTATAAAATTTTGACCATAGATTTACCTAAGAAAATGCCAATGCATGTCACTAAAAATTACACCATTTGAAATTCTATTCAAATACGAATCCAACGATATAGTTCTTAGTGACATGCGTTAACATTTTGTCAGTTAAATCAATGGTCAAATTTTGATAGTACAAAATTGGAAGAGTAAACCAGGACGGAGGTAGTACTTGCTCTTAGGGTAACCATAGAGTTACTGGAGTAGTCTAAGTTACTTTCCACTATGACTAGCCTAGGCTACTATAGTAGTACAGCACAAAAACGATGCAGGTGATCACGTGAGAAAAATACTAAAACATTTCTTTCGGTGCAGTGCGCAGATGTAGTTTTGAACACTACACTTGTCATCGTAATTTGGAAAAAATTGAGCTACGTAGTGATTACCGTTTACTAATAGGAAAGAATGTTCACCTTGATGAGTAGCTTCTCTGTGCATGGAAAGCATGTAAGGAATCCAATAACTTGATCCAGATTGGGGCCGATAGATTTTAGTGCCAATATCTTCACTGTGCGCATGGACTGGGTCAAGCTTGTGGGAATCATTTTCTGGAAGACGGTCGTAAATACATCAAGAAGAAATTTAAAATTGTGAATTTCAAGAAGACAGAGAAGAAGATGAGTGTTGTACCTGAATGATTACGCATCCAATAAAGAGTTCAGAGAATTTGGTAGACGAGTACACCAATGTTGTCAATTTCGGCGCGTCAATGATCCTGATTTTTGTTGGACCTTCTAGATCTGATACAAGCAATCTCTCAAGGAAAGGCGCATTCTCAATGACCATAACGTGGAACAGCTGGAGTGATCTCTTCCCAATTGATGTCTTGTTGCGGGGCCAGCAAGACACATAATCCATCGGAGATTTGTCGAGGCGATGTGGAGGCTAATGAACCCGTGGATCTGCTCAAGACAAAGGTACTCGAGTGCAGTACAGCCGTGGAGCAGGTGCTCCATAGCCTTCTTAGAGATGACAATGTCGAAGAGGTCAAGTTGCTTGAGTTGAGGGAGAAGAAGGGCGGGCGCGACATTAATCTGGGGAAGATAGCAGGAGCTGAAGCTGGCGCGGCGCAGCGTTGGCGTGAGGTGAAGCGCGGATGGCGGCAGAGAGCGACATCGTCTAGCTTCAAAGCTGAGCTCCTCGAGCTGATCTAGGGCGGGGGATAAGAACCACTCGTCGAACTTGGGTTGGACCTTGCAGTTGGTACTGAACATACGGATATCAAGGTGTCTGGCTGGCCCAGGGTGCGATGAAAGGATCTTGGAGACTGCGGCCATGTGTTTGCAATCCCCATCGCGGAGGCAGCTGTCGACGGTGAGGTTGAGGGGCACGGTGCCAGATGGGGCACCACCACCGGGAGAGCAGGGCGGTCCACATGGCAGATTTGGTGGGGAGGAGGCCAATGATGACGAGCAGCATGTCGTCGAGGAGGCTGTTGATGAAGTCCAGGCTCACCGGATGCGGTTTTGGCTCGATCCGCCTCCTCTTGTTGGCTGCCTCACCGTCCATCTCAACCGGCGGTGACGCCGGTGTACACATGTGCTAGTGTGTGTTATGTGTTGGGTATGCGCGAGTGTGTCCTTCTGTGCATGCCGCCGCGCAGTGGTGAATTGTGCGCGAGTGTGTCCTTCACGCGCAAGAAGTGTGTCCTCAATGCGCCCTCAATTTACTAGCGTGCGGGGTGCTACCCCGAGTGGTTTCAACTTTGTTTACTTCACCGCGTGTCAGATGGGCATCTAGTTTACTTATTTTCACCCACTGCCACATGGGCCAGCACACGAAGATACAGAACACAAGCTGACAAGGCAACATGTGGACTGGTTGACTGGTCAACTAAACAATATACGGAGCTACACACTGACACAGTGAGCGTATAATCCGTCGGTATAGAGAGTTCGAGTGCGAGGGGAGGCCTGTGAGAGATAGCAGAGAGAGAGAGAGAGCAGAGAGAGAGAGAGAAGGAGAGAGAGAGCTACTCCCTCCGTTCGATAATGTAGTTCCAACATTTTTTTTAAAGTCAAACTTTTGAAACTTTGACCAAGTTTATAAAGAAATTACTTATATCTACAATACCAAAGATAAATGATAGTATGAAGTAAGTACATGTTGTGATGAATCTAATGATCATTCCAGATGTAAATGTTTTTCTCCACATATACCTGGTCAAACTTTTTTGAGGTTTTACTTTTCAAAACATCCATATGCTTATGGACGTGACAGAGTCCCTAACTAGAGAGAGAGAGAGATAGAGAGAGAGAGAGAGTAAGTGAAAAAAGTGTGTGTGCGTGTGTGAAAGAGACACGGACAACACACGATAAAAGTAGAGAAAGCGTGTGTGTCTTATGCAAACATATCACACATAAGGATGGCAATTTTATCCATGGACATGGATATCCATGGATATCCGACCCGAATGGATAGCGTTTGGATATGCTTTTGTGTCCATGGGCGGCGCCCAAACCCGACCCGATTGTTCGTGGGTTGGGCATGGATATAATCTTGTACCCATGGATATACCCAAACCCGACCCGATAGAATGACTTAATGGGAAAAATCTGCTACCCCTGCCCCACATTCACATCTCCCACAGCAATTTTACACTTTTTTTTATCTAAAACATGCATAAGAAATGACAAAATCCCCGTCTTAACTTTTATAAGTTGACAGTCAATCCCCTCCGAAACATACTCCAACACCCCTTCCCTTATTTTTATCTCCTTAAATGACTCATCATTCTCATCTATTAGAAAAATACTAAATGATCTTAGGTTGTTACTAGATGTTGATTTACCATAAGTGAAGCCTAGCCTGCCACGAGGTGAAGAATGGAAGAGTTTATGTTAATTTTGTGTTAAGTCTTATTTATATGTCTCGAGAGGACCCAATGGATATCCATCGGATTTGGACATGGACATAATTTTTCACCCATGGATTTTTTCATGGGCGGGCAAAGACTGTCTTCATGGATATGGATATGGATTTGATATTGTTCAACCCGATCAAAACCCGACCCATTGCCATCCTTAATCACACATGCATCTTCGACAACGGAGGCAAGGTGAGGAGACAGTGTGTGGTTGTTTGGAACCGAGAGAGCAAGACCCCTAGCACGTGGCCAAGAGGGGTCTAACAAACAAGGGAGAGAGGTCGAGAGAGACGTATGGAGAAAATGCAGACATGGGGAGGAGAGAGTGTATGTTTGTCAGAGATCCCCTGGAGATCATGATGGGACTACATGGGTGGGAGATCGAGTGACAAGGTGTGTGCGCGATAGAAGATGCCCCGAGAGATATCGAGATAGACATATGGATGGAAGGAGACAATACGTGTGTTTCTGATGGCTAGTAAGAGATAATCATACTTAGGAGGGGGGTGCTTGCGCCTATGATGGAGTGAGGGATTATGGTACTTAAGGAGTGCGTGTCACATGGAGAGAGAACAAGGGCGGAGAGTGTTGGATGGGTCTATATGTATAGCGCGAGCAAGACATGTGTACATGAAAGGATCGAGAAGAGGTGTCTAGAGGGGGGGGGGTGATTAGACACTAAGTGAGAAAAGTTGCAGTTTTTAATTTCTTTAAGTTGAAGTGGAGTTTTGGCACAAGTTTAACAATCACAATACATATCAAGCAAGCATGCAAAGAGTATATGAGCAGCGGAAAGTAAAGCATGCAACTTGCAAGAAAGTAAATGGATGGGATTGGAGTGTGCAAATGCAATTGGAGACACGAATGTTTTTGTCGTGGTTCCGATAGGTGGTGCTATCGTACATCCACGTTGATGGAGACTTCAACCCACGAAGGGTAACGGCTACGCGAGTCCATGGAGGGCTCCACCCACGAAGGGTCCTCGAAGAAGCAACCTTGTCTATCCCACCATGGTCGTCGCCCATGAAGGACTTGCCTCACTAGGGTAGATCTTTGCGAAGTAGGCAATCTCCTTGCCCTTACAAACTCCTTGGTTCAACTCCACAATCTTGTCGGAGGCTCCCAAGTCACACATAGCCAATCTAGGAGATGCCACTCTCCAAGAAGTAACAAATGGTGTGTTGATAATGATCTCCTTGCTCTTGTGCTTCAAATGATAGTCTCCCCAACACTCAACTCTCTCTCACAGGATTTGGATTTTGTGGAAAGAAGATTTGAGTGGAAAGCAACTTCGGGAAGGCTAGAGATCAAGAATCATATGGTAGGAATGGAATATCTTGGTCTCAACACATGAGTAGGTGGTTCTCTCTCAGAAAATGTATGATGGAAGTGTAGGCACGTTCTGATGGCTCTCTCTCCAAATGAAGAGTGGGTGGAGGGGTATATATAGCCTCCACACAAAATCTAACCATTACACACAACTTACCAATCTCGGTGGGACCGAATCGTCAAACTCGGTGAGGGAGTCCCGGATTAGGGGGTGTCCGGATGGCCGGACTATGACCTTTGGCCGGACTCCTGGACTATGAAGATACAAGATTGAAGACACGTCTCCCATTGTAACTGACTCTGTGTAACCCTAGCCCTCTCCGGTGTCTATATAAACCGGAGGGTTTTAGTCCGTAGGACGAGCAACAATCATACCGTAGGCTAGCTTCTAGGGTTTAGCCTCTCTGATCTCGTGGTACATCTACTCTTGTACTACCCATATCATCAATATTAATCAAGAAGGAGTAGGATTTTACCTCCATCGAGAGGGCCCGAACCTGGGTAAAAACATCGTGTCCCTTGTCTCCTGTTACCATCCTCCTAGACGCACAGTTCAGGACCCCCTACCCGAGATCCGCCGGTTTTGACACCGACATTGGTGCTTTCATTGAGAGTTCCTCTGTGTCGTCATCTTTAGGCACGATGGCTCCTCCGATCATCAACAACGACGTGGTCCAGGGTGAGACTTTTCTCCCCGGACAGATCTTCCTATTCGGTGGCTTTGCACTGCGGGCCAATTCGCTTGGCCATCCGGAGAAGATCGAAAGCTACGCCCCTGGCCATCAGGTCAGATTTGGAAGTTTCAAGTACATGGCTAACATCCACGGAGACTTGATCTTCGACGGGTTCGAGCCTCAGCCAAGCGCGCCGCACTGTCACGAGTGGTATGATCTAGCTCTGCCGCCGAACAGTGCCCTAGAGGCCGCCCCAGTGTCCGCTCCGACCCTTAGCTCGGAGCCGACTGCGCCAATCAAGGACGGGTGGCTAGACACCGCCTCGGGGGCTGCAATCTCTACGGTGATCGAGCCGAACACCAGTCTTGTCCCTGGCGTAGCTCGTGGCTCCAAGGTGCCGGACTCCTTTCCAGACTACGAACCTTCCGCACCCCTGCCGATCGAACCCGATTGGGCGCCGATCATGGAGTTCGCCGCCGCGGACATCTTTCAGCACTCGCCCTTCGGCGACATTCTGAACTCACTAAAGTCTCTCTCTTTATCAGGAGAGCGCTGGCCGGAGTATGGTCAGCAGGGATGGGATGCGGATGACGAAGAAATCCAAACCCCACCCACCACCCACTTCGTCGCCACTGTCGATGATTTAACTGACGTGCCCGATTTTGACTCCGAAGACATCGGCGGTATGGACGACGATGTAGGAGAAGAACATGAACCAGCGCCTATAAGGCCCTGGAAAACCACATCATCTCACAATGTATACATGGTCGACGCACCTAAAAGAAACGACGACGAGGAACAAAGGGGCACAACAAGGGATCGTTCCCTCGAAAAGCAATCAAAGCGGCGGCGTAAGCGCCGCGCCAAACCCCATCTCGACAGAGACCCAGCCACAGAGCAGGGCGAACCGGCGGATGACGAACATGCCACCGAGCAACCGTCCAAACAGGGCAATGTGGATAAACAAACAGAACAAACCGTCCCCGGTGAAGATAATAGTCCGGACGACCTCACGCCGGACAAGTTGCTGGAGCAGAAGAACCTCCACCAAAGGCTCGTCATCACTGCGCGTAGCCTGAAAAAGCAGAAGCGGAAGCTCAAAACAGCGGAAGATGCACTCAGAATCAGATGGGGCAAAGTACTCAACACCGCAGACAAATACGGCGATAGTCACCACACAAAGAGCTATCCGAAGCGAAAATTACTGCCGGAATTTGATGAGGAGGCCTTAGAGCCCCCGCAGTCAAAAGATAAGGAAGGCATCCGGTCGGATAAACAACCCCATGGCCAACATAGTGTGGCAAAGGGCGCCGCACTCAAGCCGGCACGCGATCCGCACAAGGATTCGCATCAAAAGGACAACCCAGCCAGATCAATCTATGGGCCAAGAAAGCAAGCTCTAGTAAGCAATGCAACGCAACAAGTATCCGAACATCGCGACACACCCAAATACAGGGGCGCCGCACACCCCCTATGTTTCACTGATGAGGTGCTGGACCATGAATTTTGAGCGGGATTCAAGCCCATAAACATAGAGGCATACGACGGAACAACAGACCCTGGAGTCTGGATTGAGGATTATATCCTCCGCATACACATGGCTAGAGGAGACGACCTCCACACCATAAAATACTTACCCCTCAAGCTCAAAGGGCCAGCCAGGCATTGGCTTAAAAGCCTTCCCGAAAACACCATCGGAAGTTGGGAAGAGCTCGAGGATGCTTTTCGGGCAATTTTCAAGGGACCTATGTCCGACCTCCGGATGCAGATGATCTAAGCCATATAACTCAACAACCTAGAGAGTTAGCCCGAAAACTCTGGAATAGATTTCTTACTAAAAGAACCAGATAGTCGACTGTCCAGACGCCGAAGCCCTATCAGCTTTCAAACACAGCTTTCGAGACAAATGGCTCGCCAGAAACCTCGGCCAAGAAAAGCCAAGGACAATGGCCGCATTGACAAGCCTCATGACCCGCTTTTGCACAGGAGAGGATAGCTGGTTGGCAAGAAGCAACACCAGCGACCCAAGTACATCCGAAGTTAGGGATGGAAACGGGAAACCACGCCGTAGCAAGGACCAGCACCGAATCAAGGGAAACAACCCGAAGAGCACGGCGGTCAACGCCGGCTTCAAAAGCTCTCGGCAGAATCGGAAAAAGCTGCCCCTCAAGGATAACAGGGACGAGCTATCTAACCTTAACAAAATATTGGACAAAATATGCCAAATCCACAGTACTCCAGGGAAACCTGCAAACCATACCCACAGAGATTGTTGGGTCTTCAAGCAATCCGGCAAACTCAACGCCGAACACAAGGGGCTCGACTTACCAAGCGAGGACGACGACGAACCCCACAAGTAGAGCACCGGAGAACAAAAGAAGTTCCCACAACAAGTCAAAACAGTAAACTCACTTCACGTGACAAAGGGGAAAAACAGAGTGGCGCCTATAGAGATACGCGCCATACGGCCTGTCCCAGAGGAGTCCCGCCACTGGTTGTTACAACCAATCATCTTCGACCATCAGGATTACTCTAGAAGTATCCGGAACGCAGGTTGGACTGCCTTGATATTAGATCCGATAATTGACGGACTCCACTTTACACAAGTCCTAATGGACGGCGACAGTGGTCTAAACCTGCTATATCAGGACACCATCCGCAAAATGGGGATAAACCCAACAAAAATTAGCCATGGCAACACTTCCTTTCAAGGGGTAACGCCAGGCCCAGATACCCATTGTACGGGTTCTCTTCGGCTGGAAGTTATGTTTGGCTCCCCCGACAACTTCCGCCGCGAAAAACTAACATTCCACATCACACCATTTGCAAGTAGCTATCAAGCACTACTGGGACGCGAAGCTTTCGCAAGCTTTAATGCAATACCGCATTATGCATCCCTTACGCTTAAAATGCCCGGTCCGCGAGGCATCATCTCATTAAAGGGAAATATTGAGTGTTCCTCGAGCGCGGAAGACTGTGCGGCTGCCTCGACAGCCACACACTAAACCGACTTCATCAATCAAAGCACCTAGACAGGTCGTTCAGACCCCGGACTTGGCTAGACGAGTCCGGTGTAAACATACAACGGCTTACTAGCCGCATACCCCCGCACAAGGGGCTCCGCGCGTTTACACCAGGAGACAATAAAGCTCAATTCTACCCATTTTCTGAATTATAATTTGTTTATTTAATATAACATAGATTTTTGCACGATCTTTTTCAACTAAGTTCCTCTCTTTTACAGATGAACACCGTGCTACACCCGTCCAGGATACGGCACAACGGAGACACAGGCGCAGACGTGCAGTAGGGACCCGTTCCAAGGATTCTTTTCAGATTAAGACCCTGCGTAAACCTTTTTTACTGTCTCTTGTTGACATACATCCCCCGGTTTCTTGTTATAACCGAGGAGGAGGCTGGCGTCTTGGCATGTGGCCAAGTCAAAATTTGCGCGTACCTGGACACCAGGGGCTTCTTACCAAAGGCGTTGTTCAGCCCGTTTTCATAAAGACCGAATACCTTAGGGAGTGTTCGGCGTCGCGAGTTAGGCCTTATATGCATCAGCTCCGAATCATGCCTTTGGTCAAATGTTGGGTTTGCCCGGCTCCTGTGTTTTGCTGTCTTACGTTCCGCTCTATCGGCTAAGGCGGCACCAGGAGAACTACTGCGATTGTGGCCCGGTTCGGCCAGACGAGCACCTCAGTAGAGAAAGCCGAAAGCTGACTGTCATGATATAGGGTGAGACTGGTCAACCACTCGATGACCCGCCGGAATCTTTAGGATTCCTCTGCATTAACGAAGGGCCGTTTCCCGGTCAGGCACACACGCGCCCCGAATTCGGGTGAGCGCGGTGCCCCTAGGGGCTATATAGTAGCCCCATTGTCAAACTCCTATGGCTAAGTGAAAATGATAAAGCATTATAGTCCGGTTGCCTCGTTCGCTGCGCTACCACCTCCTTAATAGGACCAAGACGTTGGATCAAGTGTGAAAATGCACCTTCTGCGAACACCCCCGCATTATATGCGTGGGGGCTGAAGCCAAAGACCGCCATCTTTCAGGTTATATACACATATATATTAACGGCCGCACAGGAGGTAGTCTAAATTCTTGAAGGCACAAGTATAAAAAGCTTTTATATTCCATCAAAACATTGTTTTACAATAATACATGTTATTCGAACATAACATCCTTCGAGCACTGCGTCTCTATTAAACGAGTGCCCTGCAGAACTTCCTGAAAATAGTGCTCGACAGGTACTCGACTCTCGTTCGAATCTTGGGATGCAACAGCAGTGGCCTTCATCTCCGCCCAGTATGTCTTGACATGGGCAAGAGCCATCTGCGCACCCTCTATGCACGCTGACCTCTTCATTGCATTAATATGCGGCACCGACCGAGGAACTGCTGCACCAAGCTAAAATAACTCTTCGGCTTGGGCATTTTCGGCCACAGATGACTCACGACATGCTTCATGGCGAGTCCGGATAACCTATTCAGCTCCGCCCATGCGGCCAAATGATCGGATATGGAAAGTGGGCGCTCTGGATTGTGGAACTGCGACCAAAAAATCTTTTCCACTTCGTGGTCATTTTGATCGCGGAAGTGTTCGGCCGCGTCCACGTCACTCACCGCCAAATCCAGATAAGTGTTTTCCGCACTCCACTTCCGGTCCAATGGAGCATATTTAGGATCCCCGAACTTCATCCACAGCAAATAGGGCTTTCCAACCGTGATATCTCCGGCCTGACGTAGCTCCTCCTTCATTGCTCTCATCGCAGAGCGAGTATCCTTGGCCTCGGCAGTGACCTTCTCTAGGTCCTTCTGGGCCACCATATCTTCTTTTTCAAGAAGCTTGCAGCGGTCGGCAACATTCTTCAATTCTACAACCATCTCGGCCATTTCCTTTTTGCTCTGGCAGTGAGCAGCCTGTTCGGCTTTTAGCTCTTCAGCTGCCTTTAAGGCAGCCGCTCGCTTTTCCTGGCCTGCTCCTTGGCTCGGGCAAGTTCTGCCTGTAGGTTCTCCATGGCAGTGGCACCATCTGCATTAAGCACAGATGTTATAAAGTACAGGCATCAAGCTCGTCTTACCACATGTCTTCGGAGACATTACATACCTTGTGCCTCGTCCAGCCGCTTGTTGACAAGTGCGATGTCGGCATCTGCCACGTCAAGTTGCCGCTTTAGCTCGGCAAATTCATCAGTCCGGCTAGCCACCGAACACTTCGCCACCTACATAGGAAAGGCGACATATTATACCTGGGATTATGATCCTCCGCGCGCCGTCATTTCTGACAACGCATAGAGTCTCAGGGGCTACTACCTATACAGGGCGCATCTCATATACGCGGATCTGTCAAAAGGTACACCATTTTTTGCGTACCTCAAAACCTGTCAGTAAACTTCGGGCGGCCTCGTACAACCCACTTTCCACGGATGAAATCCTTCTAATCACCGTATTCATCCATGCACGGTGTTCTTCTGAGATAGACGCTCGCCCGAGCAGATCCTTCAGCTCCTCCGAACATGCACCGGACGGTGCCGGACTCGTCCAAAGGCCTTTTTTGAAGGCCGGATTCAGAGAAACCCTCCCTGACGACACCTCGGGGTCGCCCGCCTCGCAAGACGGTACATCTGGGGGAGGCGTTCTGCTCTCCATCATTTCCGGACGAAGATCCCCTGAAGATGAGCTCTGCTGAGAAGGGCTGAGATCCGAACTACAAGGTAAAATTTCGGTTATCTTCCTCAGAAAGAAAATAGGGATGTCTCTCATTTTAAAACCCCTCTATTTACTTACGGCTCAGTGGAGAGCTGATCCCCTTGGGGGCGCAACACGACCGGGGCACCCCCCGGCGCTGGACCCTCTGACGAAGATTTCTTCCCCCGCTTTGAGACCATGGTCTCCGGGTCTTCAGAGGCGGTCCTCTTCTTCCCATGGTTGGAGGAATTCTCAATTCCTCCTTTCCTGACGGCCTCCTTCTAGGAGGCGGTAGCTTCCTTGTTCCCCTCTTCGCCTTCTTCCAAAGGCATAGCCTTTAGCATCCTAGTTAACATGGGATCTGGCGTAGTCTCAGGGAGGGGGCCGGACACCTAATTAGCTTTGCTTTCGCTATCCACTCTTGTTTAAGGGACAACTCTTTTAAGGGCAATTTTATAATGAATATACGGATAGCGTGTCCGGGTACATGACTACTTACTTGAGTATCCGGGCGATTGCAGCTCAGACCTGCGTCCTCGGACGAGTTCGGACACATTGCTTGTGATCTGAAGAACAATTTGTACATCTCCATGGGCGTCGCGCCCACAAAGTGCTGGAGGGCTCACGGTCCTTCCGGATTAAACTCCCACAGGTGGAGGGGGCGACGTTTGCAGGGCAGGATGGGGCGAATCAACATAACTTGCGTCACTACGGCCAGATTGATATCTCTTTCTAGGAGATCTCGAACGCGGCCCTGCAACAAGGGCACGTCCTTGGACAGCCCCCAGTTAAGCCCTTTATTGACCCATGACGCTGGCTGTGGTGGGGGACCCGAGCGAAAAGCAGGTGGCGCCACCCATGTGGTGCCCCGGGGAGCTGTGATGTAAAACCACTCTCGTTGCCATAAGCCGAACTCCTCTTGAAAAGAGCCCTCGGGCCATGGAGCGTCGGCAATCTTGCTTATAACAGCACCTCCGCACTCTGCGTGCTGCCCCTCGATCGTATTCGGCTCTACCTTGAAGGTCTTAAGCCACAATCCGAAGTGAGGAGTAATGTGGAGGAAGGCCTCACACACGACAATGAATGATGAGATTTGGAGGATGGACTCTGGAGCTAAGTCGTGAAATTCCAGCCCGTAGTAAAACATGAGCCCCCTCACGAAGGGATCAATCAGGAAGCCTAGCCCACGAAGGAAGTGAGACGTGAATACCACGCTCTCACCGGGCTTGGGAGTGGGAGTAACCTGCCCTTGAGCAGGCAGCCTATGCGAGATTTCGCCGGTTAGATACCTGGCATCTCTCAGCTTTCGCACGTCTTCTTCCGTAATGGAGGAAGGCATCCACCGGCCTTGGAGGTCGGAGCCAGACATTATCGAAGGTCCGAAGCGCCTGAATCTGGAGCCTTGGGTGTTGGAGCTCAAGGTGAGAGGCGGATTTGATTGAGATTGAAAGAAAGGAGTCAAGCCTTGGTCTCTTTATAAAGAGGTTGAATACCAAGAGCCCTCCCCGTGACCGTTTGGGACTCGCCTTCGATTGGGGAGACATACCAACATGCACGATTGGGTTGCCCACACCCGTATTGGTGAGAACCCCGGAATAAGGGGACACGATCTCTGCTTTGACAAGACGTGCCAAGGAAACCGCCTCGCTAAACGTGCTAAGGTGGGACAGTAAAACAACTCGAATAAAGGCTTGGCCGTGGCATGATGTCACACTACGGAGTACGTCAGCAGATTAGATTTGTACAAATATTATTCTCTCTACGGTGGTATGTGGAACTTATTTTGCAGAGCCGGACACTATCCTTGTGTTCAAAATCTTTTATGAAGTATTCGGAGAAGAAACCCACCTTGCAATGCCGAAGACAATCTGCGCGCTGGACTCGTCGTCATTGAAGCCTGGTTCAGGGGCTACTGAGGGAGTCCCGGATTAGGGGGTGTCCAGATGGCCGGACTATGACCTTTGGCCGGACTCCTGGACTATGAAGATGCAAGATTGAAGACTTCGTCCCGTGTCCGGATGGGACTTTCCTTGGCGTGGAAGGCAAGCTTGGCGATATGGATATGTAGATCTCCTCCCATTGTAACCGACTCTGTGTAACCCTAGCCCTCTCCGGTGTCTATATAAATCGGAGGGTTTTAGTCCGTAGGACGAACAACAATCATACCATAGGCTAGCTTCTAGGGTTTAGCCTCTCTGATCTTGTAGTAGATCTACTCTTGTACTACCCATATCATCAACATTAATCAAGCAGGAGTAGGGTTTTACCTCCATCGAGAGGGCCCGAACCTGGGTAAAAACATCGTGTCCCTTGTCTCATGTTACCATCCGCCTAGACGCACAGTTCGGGTCCCCCTACCCGAGATCCGCCGGTTTTGACACCGACACTCGGTCGGACCGATTTAGCAAATAATGTGACTGTTAGGATTTTCGGTGGGACCGACATGCAACTCGGTAGGACCGATATGGTTAGGGTTAGGGCATAACACAATCTCGGTGAGACCGATTACTCAAACTCGGTGGGACCGATTTTGGTAATAAGCTAACCAGAGAGGTGGTCAGGCAAACTTGGTGGGACCGATTCGCTCATCTTGGTTGGACCGAAATGTTACAAAGAGGAATAGTGAGTTTGCATTGTAATCTCGGTAGGACCGATTACACAAACTCGGTGAACGATTTTGGTAATGGATACATACAGAGAGATTATAATCCCATCTCGGTGAGACCGAGATCCCTATCGGCGAGACCGACTTGATTAGGGTTTGTGGCAGTGGCTATGACATCTGAACTCGGTGGCGCCGGATAGGAAGAATCGGTGGGGCCGAGTTGGACTTTTGGTTTGGGTCATATGTGGATGCGAGAAGGTAGTTGAGGGCTTTGGAGAATATCACTAAGCACTTTGAGCAAGCAAGTCATTAAACAACACCTCTTCCCCTCTAGATAGTATTGGCTTTTCCTATAGACCCAATGTGATCTTGGATCACTAAAAAGAAAATGTAGAGTCTTGAGCTTGGATCTTGAGCCAATCCTTTATCCTTAGCATCTTGAAGGGGTTCCACATCCTCTAGTCCATGCCACTCCATTGTTGAACTTATCTGAAACATACTAGGTAAAAGTGTTAGTCCAGCTGGAGATATGTTGACATTAATTACCAAAACCACCCAGGGAGCACTTGTGCTTTCAGTATGTGTGAACCAGGGAGATATAATGTCAGTTTGGCTTGCGTCCTGAGCATCTTTTGCCTCGCCTGGGATTGTGGCTGGATTTCATGCATGCTTGTTTGGTTGCTACCCTATGAAAAATAAAGCCCGCCTGGCCTGGATTCCCTTGCCCTTTAATTAGCCTGGCTGGACTCTAGACACTGCAAGTAGCTTGGCCCAGGCGACCGATTTCGAACACTTGGCCGTGCCTGGTCGTGCAGCCATGAGGCTAACAGCAACCTGGATGGATATTAGCATTAAATGATTGCTGCATGGATTGATTGATGGTATGTTGATGCTTTGCCTGGCCCAGGCATGAACCAAACGCTTAAGCACCACACAAGCCTGGCCAGGCAGAAATATTTTACATCTCACGTCCACACCAGGCAGTACTGGCCATCAAGGCATGAGGGTCAGGTCACGAACCAAACTGACCAATAAAGTTTGAGAGAGATTGAGGAGCCCCGATAAGGCTGAGTGGTGCGTCAGATAGCTGAGAGGGGGAAAGAGATATTCCACTCGCTCGATAATGCAGTGCACGCCGACTGCGGTACCCCGGCGACCGGAGCGGAGGTTGAAGTCGTCGCTCCGGGCAAGGTCTACATGACCCGAGGCTGGGGCGAGATCACCCGGGTCTGCTGAACAGGGGGTGACCTCGTGATTCATTTCAAATACGATGGTGCCTCCTTGATGCTCTTCAAGGTCTTCGATGTGGAAGGCCGCCGGATGGAGTGCTGCCCCAAGGGAGGCAGCCTGGACATTGACGTGACAAGGGATGGGCCTGCCACCCGCTTCCCCAATGGCTCCTTTGGCAGCAGCGGCGATGCTTGGGAGTCCAGCGGTTCTCCCGAGCTCTTCGTGACTCTAGAGATGAGTGATGACAGCTACGTACCCCTGAGCTCGCGTTGTGTCCGGAGCAAGGTGGCTACATCAGGCTGCCAGCGCAGCTGATCTGGATGGGGTTGGCGCCGGCCTCCCGTGGCCCACTGTTGATGATGGCGTCGGCCCTGGGGGCGCGTGTAGTTATGGCTCCTTAGGATTCGCGCCTTTTGTTCCCTGCGAGGAATTAAGAAAACACCCCGTGGGGGCATGTAAAGGGTCTGCAATGTCTTTTGTTGATATTCTCCTTATTATGAAGCGGTGCAAATGCATGTCCTGTTCCAGCTTGGCTCCCCCTTTCTAACCTCGCGATGACTTGGTGCTCTATGCTGACAAGTCCCGGTCCCCAGGCAGCCTTCAGCCATCGCTGGTATGCCAGGTCGCGATGCCGTGGTCAAGGCCAGGAGGTGAGCGACCCGAGGTCCGGTAAGAGCCCCTGAGGCGCGATGCTCAGGAGGTCCCCTTTAGCGCTCAAGCAGCCGCCAAAAGGTGAGAAAGGATGGCAATGTCGCCGTCACGGAGCCGCATTAAGTGGAGGTTTCATGTCGCATCAATCAGCTATCGCAGGCGCGAAACTTATCTTGAAAGCATGGAGTTGTTCCTTCGCGTTGCGCCAGACGCGCGCGTCGGCAGCTGGGATGCAACTGGGTTAGGCCCTCGTGAGCTTCCCTTATCTTCCCTACGCTCTCCTTAGTGCTCTACGTCCTTAGGTCCCGGCCCTCGAGTGAGCTCAGCCGCCGCTGGTATGCCAGGTCGCGATGCCGTGGACAAGGCCAGGGAGTGAGGGCTGGAGAGCCAGTAAGAGCTCCTGAGTCGCGATGCTTAGGAGCCCCCCTTTTAACGTGCAAGCGGATCGTGCGGGAAAGAGAGAGAGAGAGAGAGAGCTCGTGATGCCTCCCATTTTAGTCCTCAGGAAGTTCTTGTAAACCAACATGAGAAGAGTATGGGTTGCCATTATGATTGCCGGCCGGCCATTGGTTGCTCCAAGAGTGTGGTGAGGGCACTGAGGGCCTGGTGAGGTGACGCTTGCGGGGCTGCCGCGGGCCAGAGCTCGACCAATCAGATTTATCGACGTTCCAGGGACGGACCCATGCACAAGCGTTTTGCCAGCATGAGCAGCTCCAAAGGTGGGTGTCAATCGAGCAGGCGATTATGACAGGCAGGTTAAGCATGAAAGGCAAATCAGCTTAGATAAATGCAGGAGGGATACACGCCACTTGGTTAGGCCCGAGCAGCTTGGGGATGATGATGCCCGAGGGGCGCCCCCAGCAAGGTAAACTAAAAACATAAGCAAAAGGGATACATGCCGCAGGGACAGACCGACGCGACCTGGGAATGATGCAGCCCTAAGGGTGCTCCCAGCTGAAATGAACTTGAAGGATGTCACCTGGTACCATTGTAGAGGGTGCTGAAGATGCGCGATGAAGAGGCCTATCCTCAAGAGCCACCGGAGCCATGAGCCTCGGGAGGCTCTGGGGGCCCGGGCGGTTCCTCAAGGACCATCTCTATCTCCGCTAGGACCACGTGATGCCTGGCCTCCTGAGCTGCCAGAATGCTTCGCAAATGACGCTGGTGAGTGGAAGCCACGTTCGGCAGGCCGAAAGGCATGCGAACATAACTGTGCGGTGGACCCTCACAACGTCCCACACGTGAAGGCCAAAGGCGCTCCCGAAACACAGCTCGGCTGAGCCCTGGGTAGTCGATGTAGACACGCAGCCCGCCATCCTCGCCTGGATGTGGAGCTATGCCAGGTAGGCGGCGATCACCGCATATGGCTCTTGATTCCTGAAGCTCCTGAGTGGCCTTGGTGATGAACTCCTGAGGGTTGGGCCTTCCTTGCCCCATGCCATCCTGAGGGAAACGTGCTGCGAAGCACAACTCCAGGTGGTGCCCGAGCGCCTCCCTCGTGATCCTGGCAAAGTCTGAAGCCCTCCAGAAGAGAGCCCGCGAGCCCTAACCGAGGAGGGCGCCGGGCACACCTTCCTATACGATGGAGGGAGGCGCCCCTTGCACAGGCGCAGATCCTGACGCGACACCTCCGGAGATGCCAACCTCCTGAGGCCTTGAGCTGGGCGATGTCTTCTTCTTCTTGGGGACTGCCTCAGGAGGGTTCTCGCTCTTGCGATTCGGGTCCTCGATTGATGCAGCTTGGAAGGCGCACTCGAGGGAGCACATCGCATCCCTCTCTTCGCAGGGGACTGTGATGATTCCGCCGCTTCCCGGCATCTTGAGGACATTGTACCCGTGGTGGGTCATTGCCATGAACTTGGCCAGGGCTGGATACCCGAGGATGGTGTTGTATGGCAGGCGAATGTGGGCAACGTCGAAGTCGATGAGCTCAGTACGGTAGTTCTTGTGCTGTACGAAAGTGCCAGGAAGGCGAACCTGCTAGGGATGGCAATGGGGACAATCCCCTATGGGGATACCTACAACGTCCCCATCCCCATCTATTCCCTATCATCCCATCCCCATGCCCGTTTACATGACTGGGGATGAAATTTCCCCATACCCATGCCCCACTGGGGAACGGGGCCCCATTAGGGTCCCCATCCCCATAAACAAATACTCATATACATAATATGAGACCCTATGATCAACATGCATACATGGTGTTGTCCTTGTCCTGCTAATGCCTATCTAGGTCGTATTGACTTCTTGGTCATGGTGGCAGCTGAGGTGGCAGCTGAGGTGAGGATGTGAGATAGGTTTAAGGTTTTTTTTCAAAGCTTTTTTTTGTTTTGCAAGTTTGTATGTGAATATTTTAACGTTGACCGCAGTGTCACGCTTACTAACTGGGTCCCCGATGGGTATTGGGTCTAGGGAATAGGATATCGTCCCCATCCCTGTTGTACCCTATGGGGAATAAATTAGTTTGGTAAATATCCCCATGGGGATGTTTTTCACCCATCCCCACCCCCTAATAGATGAAATCCCCACAGGTTTGGCGGGTATGGGGCCCCATTGCCATCCCTAGAACCTGCCCTATCGGAGTGGTGGAGCCGTTAGTAACTCCTGAGAAAGGCTTAGTAGGCTGAAGTTGATCATATGGCACTTGAAGGTTGTTGAATGTCTCGACGGACAGAATGTTGAGCCCTGCACCACCATTGATGAGAGTCCTGGTAACTTGCATGTCGCTGATGACTGGGGAACAGAGCATTGGGAGGATGCCAGCTGTAGCCGCACACTTGAGTCAATCCGCCAAGCTAAAAGTGATGGCGCACGTGGACCACCTGAGTGGGCGCGTGGCCTCGAGCTTGGGGAGGACTGCGTTCACCTCGCAAGCAAACTGCTTGAAGATGTGCTGAGAGGCTGGGGCCTAGGCTCTGCCCAAGATGCAAGCGATAGCACGTGGCTCCTGGAAGCCCCCAGCCCCCTCGTCCTGGTGGTGGTCGTCATTCCTTCTTGGCGGTGGTGGCAGAGGAGGAAGGTCTGCCTTGCCCTGCAGACGATCCTCGCGAGGCTGATCCCTCCAAGCCCCCTCGCGAGGCTGGTCCTGCCAGCGATCCTCGCGAGGTCGGTCACGCCACTCCTGGCGAGGGCCTCGGTCGTCCCATTGTCCTCCACCTCTTCCTCCTCCTCGGCCGTAGCTCCGGTCGTTGCGCTCGGGGTGTCGACCGATGCGTCCTTCTCGAACGGCTCTGAGCTCCTAGCATTCGTTGGTGTTGTGGGTGTAGAGGTACTGGTAGGCGCAGAATCGGCTACCCTTGGATGACTCTGGCTGGTCCCTGCCGTGCTTCGTGTTTGGTTCTGCCGCAAGTACGGCTGCTCCTTTGCACTTCACATCCTTGGCCTTGGCTTTCTTCTCTTCTAGGTCAACAGCTGGAAGCTCGAGGAGGGAGAGGCGCCCTCCTCAGCTCATGCGCACTTGGTCGCCAGGTTGAACAGCTCCAGAGATGTGCACATGTCCTCGTGGATGGCAAGCTCCTCCTTCATCTTGACGTCGTGGACGCCATCGGAGAATGCTGAGATGATGGCCTCCTCAGTCACCTTGGGAATCTTGAGGCGAGTGATGTTGAAGCGCTGGATGTACTTCTGCAGGATCTCTCTAGGCTGGTGCTTGATGCGGCGCAGGTCACCCACGACCGGAGGACGGCCGCGAGTGCCCTGGAAGTTGGCGATGAAACGGCTGTGCATCTCGTCCCAAGAGGAGATCGAACCGGGAGGCAGGTTCAGGAGCCAGGTGTGGGCACCATCCTTGAGCGCCAAGGGAAACTAGTTCACCATGAACTTTTCGTCTCCATTGGCCGCCTCGATGCCCAGCTCGTAGAGCTGCAGGAACTCCGCGGGGTCGGCAGTGCCGTCATGGCGAGGAGGCAGATCTGGCTTGAACTTGCCTGGCCAGGTGAGGGAGTCCTGGATAAGGGGGTATTCGGACAGCCGTACTATATACATCATCCGGACTATGGAAGCGTCAAGATACAAGACTCAAGACTTCGGCTCGTGTCCGGATGGGACTCTCCTTTGCGTGGAAGACAAGCTTGGCGATCCGGATATTATGTTTCCTTCCTTGTAACCGACTCCATGTAAACCCTAGCTCTCCGGTGTCTATATAAACCAGAGAGCATGGTCCTTAGAAGGCCGATCACAATTACAATCATACCATCATAGGCTAGCTCTTAGGGTTTAGCCTCTACGATCTCGTGGTAGATCTACTCTTGTACTACCCATGTCTTCAATATTAATCAAGCAGGAAGTAGGGTTTTACCTCCATCGAGAGGGCCCGAACCTGGGTAAACATTGTGTCCCTTGCTTCCTGTTACCATCAGCCTAAGACATAGAGATCGGGACCCCCTACCCGAGATCCGCCGGTTTTGACACCGACATTGGTGCTTTCATTGAGAGTTCCTCTGTGTCGTCGCTTCGAGGCTTGATGGCGTCTCCAATCGTTAACAACACGGTCCATGGGGAGACTCTTCTCCTCGGTCAGATCTTAGTGTTCGGCGGCTTTGCACTGTGGGCCAATTCGCTTGGCCGGTTGGAGCATATCGATAGCTTCGCCCCTGGCCACCAGATCAGGTTCGGAAACTTGAACTACACGGCAGATATCCGCAGAGACTCGATCTTCGACGGATTCGAGCCTGCGCTGGGAACGCCGGACAGTCACGACGAGCACGGCCTAGACCTGCTGCCGGACAATGCTCGGGACATCGTCCCCGAAGCCGCCTCGGATCTACATCTAGGGCAGAGTGTGTTGCCTATGGACGGAAGGCCGGACCCCGCCCCGCAAGCCGCACACTCATCAGCGGTGGAGCCGAACACAGGTCCCACCTCTGTGGAGGCTTGTAACCCTGGGCCCCCGGACTCATATCCGGCTATTGGTCCCGGTCCGCTCGCTCTTGAGCCAACCGAGCCAGGTTGGGCTCCGGTAATGGAGTTTACCGCTGCGAACATCTTTCAGCACTCGCCCTTTGGCGACATGCTGAACTTATTAAGGTCTCTCTCTTTGTCAGGAGGCCCTGGGCCAAACTATGTCCGGCCCGAGTGGGAAGCAGGCGACGAAGGAATTCGGTGCCCACCCACCACCCACTTCATTGCCACGATCAAAGATTTAACCACGTGCATGACTTCGACTCCGAAGACATCGACGGTATGGACGACGATGCAGGAGAAGCTCCAGAATCCCTGGGGCGCGGTACTACTACCTTGTCACATGATATATACATGGTAGATACGCCCAATAAGGACGACAATGATAATCCGAAAGATAAAACACCTGGGCAAAAGCCAAAAAGGTGGCGCAGACGCCGCTCAAAGTCCAGCAATTGCAAAAATAGCGACAAGAGCGCAAGAAGGGTCGATATACCCGCAAACTCCGAAAGCAACAACGACCACATGGACCCAGCGATGGAGCAGGATGAGCCAGGTCACGCCAAATCAAGTTTGGAGCAAATATCCGATCACAATGATCCGGAGGGACGAGCGCACGAAGCTGCCCCAGAACAGGAAGATAGTCCGGACGACAATGCATTCATCATCCCGGACGAACAAGTGGAACGAGACAACCTCCACAGAAAGCTTATGGCCACCACAATAAGTCTAAAAAAGCAGAAGCAACAGCTCAAGGCTGCACAAGAAAAGCTTAGCCGAAGATGGAATAAAGTGCTCGACACCGAAGAAAGATATGGTGATGACCGCCATACGAAAAGCTATCCGAAGCGCAAGCTACTGCCAGAATTCGACGACGCAGCCGTTCCACCAAAAGAAAATTCAACCAAGAAAAACCAGACGTACCGCTTCACAACCATTACAGAGCGGCCGCGGACACTGCGCACGATCTACGTGACCATCTGGATATGAAGGCCGGTGCAGCCAGGTCCATTTATGGACCTAAAGGACACACCCTGGCGAAGGAATACGGTCACCCAAATGATCACACAAGCCAGATACCAGTCCGGAATAAACTCCGGACACAACAACAGCCGACTACATGCCACAGCGTGCCCAGATACAGAGGGGTTGCTCACCCCTTGTGCTTCACCGAAGAAGTACTGGACCATGAATTCCCACAAGGCTTCAAACCAGTGAACATAGAAGCATACGAGGGCACCACAGACCTAGGGGTCTGGATCGAGGATTTTATCCTGCATATTCACATGGCTCGTGGGGATGACCTCCACGCCATCAAATACCTTCCCCTCAAGTTGAAGGGACCAGCTCGACACTGGTTGAAGAGTCTCCCCGAAAACTCAAGTGGGAGTTGGGAGGAACTCAAAGATGCTTTCAGGGCCAATTTTCAAGGGACCTATGTCCGGCCTCCGGATGCAGACAATCTAAGTCACATAATCCAATAGCCCGGAGAATCCGCCCGCAAGCTATGGAATAGATTCCTCACTAAGAAGAATCAAATTGTCGATTGTCTGGACGTCAAAGCCTTAGCGGCATTCAAACACAACATCCGTGACGAGTGGCTGGCCAGACACCTCGGCCAAGAAAAGCCAAGGACAATGGCAGCCTTAACAAACCTTATGACCCGCTTCTGCGCGGGTGAAGATAGCTGGCTAGCCCGTAAGGGCACCAGCGACCCCACCACATCTGAAATAAGGGATGGCAACGGGAAGCCAAGGCGTAATTTAAACAAACGCCAAAACAAGGAAGAGAGCCCGGATAATATGATGGTCAACGCCAGATTCGGGGGCTCTCGACCTGATCAGCAAAAGAAGCCACTTAAAGGCAGTAAAGAGGGACCGTCCGGCCTGAACAGAGTTCTGGACAGACTACGCCAAATTCATGGCACCCCGAAGAAACCTACAAACCACACCCATAGAGAGTGTTGGATCTTCAAGAAGGCGGCAAATTAAATGCCGAACACAAAGGAACAGAAACACCAAGTGAAGACGAGGACGAACCTCGCCAGCCGAACACTAGGGGACAGAAAAAATTCCCGCCAGAGGTTAAAACAGTAAACATGATCCACGCGACTCACACATCCACGAGAAGGCATGGACGTGCGCCCATAGACGCGCACGCTGTAGAGTCCAGCGTACCTACATCTCATTACTGGATGTCTCGTCCGATCACTTTTGATCACATGGACGGCCAAACTAATATTCTGCACGGAGGATCACAGGCCTTGGTGCTCGACCCAATAAGAGACGGATACCGTCCAACCCGTGTCCTCATGGACGGCGGCAGTAGTCTCAGTTTAATATACGAGGACACTGTCCGCAGAATGGGGATAAACCCATCCAGAATTAGCCAAAGCAACACCACCTTTGAAGGGGTGATACCAGGTGTTGAAACCTACGGTAGGGGCTTCGTCGTGCTGAAAGTAACATTCGTCTCCCCAGGCAACTCGAGAAGCAAAAAGCTGCTCTTCACCATCGCACCCTTCCAAAAAGGCTATCATGCATTGCTTGGAAGACTGGCCTTCGCCCGCTTCAACACATTGCCGCATTATGGCTACCTTACACTCAAGATGCCCGGTCCCCATGGCGTCATCACCATTAGCAAAATAATGGAGCGCTCTTCGTGCGCAGAGGAACACGCGACGGCCCTGGCAGTCGGACTGTAAGCAGCCTCCAAATATCACATACATGCCTGGTCATTAAGACCATAGACACGGTTAGACGAGTCCAGTAGCCCGGTTCAACCAGGGCACCGTATGTGTACCCCCATAGTGGAAACCAGGGGCTATAAATTTTTAATACAACCCCACACTTGGCTCGACCTTATTGGCAGGCCAACATCTTACACTTTTATTATTAATCGCATACTTACGTTGCATTCTCCTACGAGATTTTCTTTTTTTTACAGACAACGTTCGCGCGAGACCCTTCTAGGATACGACACAACGGAGACAAAGGCGCAGACGTGCAGCAGGGCCCGTTTCAACAGGTTTCTTTTTAGATTAAGCCCCTGTGTAAACCTTTTCTACTACCTCTTGTTGTTTAACCGTCCCAGGGGTTCTATACCCACAAAGGATACTGCCGTTTTTGGCATTTGGCCACGGCAGACTAAATTGCACGTACCTAGGAATTAAGGGCTTATAATAGGCTCTTGTCATCCTCTTTTCCTTTACAAAGACCGAATACCCTCGGGAGTGTTCGGCGTCACGAGTTTGGCCATATATGCATCAGCTCCGAATCATGTCTTTAGTCAAATGTTGGGTTTGCCCGGCTCTTAGGTTTGCCGGCTTACTTTCCATTATCACCGGCTAAGGTGGGCCAAAGGAGATCTACTGCGATTGTGCCCTGGTTATTTCGGATGAGCGCCTCAGTAGAGAAAGCCAAAAACTGATTGTCATGATACAACGAGAGACTGTTCAACCACTCGAAGACTCACTGGAATCCCTAAAGATCCCTCCACATTAACGAAGGGTTGTTTCCCGGCCATGTACACACGCGCCCGTATTCGGATGCACGCGAAGGTACCAGGGGCTACATAGTAGCCCCACCATTATACTCTCATGGCTAAGCGAAAGTGTTATAGCTATATAGTCTAGTTGCCTAGTTCGACGTGCGATCACCTCCTTAATGGACCAAGACGTTGGATATTAAGCATATTTTTTGCGAACACCCCCGCATTATATGCGTGGGAGCTGAAGCCAATGACTGCTATCTTTCGGACTATTTATACATATAAAAACGGCCGCAAAGGGGATACGATCATACTTCTGGGCAAAAGTATAAACATAGCCTCATAATTAAACTAAAACATTGTTTTATACAATGATTCGACTTATCACTCGAATAAAACATTCTTCGAGCATTGTGCCTCTATTAGGCGGGCACCTTCTGTGACTTGCGCCAAGTAGTGCTCGGCCGGATATTGGCCTCCCGCCGGATCCTGGGTCGCCATTACAGTGGCCTCCATATCCGTCCAATAGTCTTTAACGTGGGCTAGCGCCATCCGCGCACCCTCTATGCATGTCGACCTCCTCATGGCGTCAATCCGAGACACGGCTCCAAGGAATTGCTGCACCAAACCAAAATAGTTGTCCGGCTTACGCCCCTTCGGCCAAAGATGGTCCACTACAAACCGCATTGCAAGCCCGGACAGCCTGTGGAGCTCCACCATAGAAGCCACCTTCTCATTCAGGGACAGTGGGCGAGTGGGAGCATTGAACTGCGACCAGAAAAGCTTCTCCACTTCTTCATCGCCTTGACCCTCGAAGAATTTGACAGCATCAGCTGCATTGTTTGCCAAGTCCGCATATGCCTCTGCAGGACTCAAGCGTCCCGCTAGGGGAGCATACTTCGGATCCCAGAACTTCGTCCGCAGTAAGTATGAGCCCCTAGAACGATTTTGTTGGCCTGTTGGAGCTCTTCCCGCATACTGCGGATCTCGGTCCGCATCTCCTTGGTGGCATTAAGTGCCTTGTCCAGCTCGGCCGAACTAGCCTTTTTCTCCTTTTCGAGGAGTGCATACTGGTCGGCGGAATTCTTTAACTCCCAGCCATTTCGGCTATCTTTCCTTTGCTTCGGCGATGAGCAGCCTGTTCGGCTCTCAATTCTTCGGCCGCCTTTAGGGCAGCCGCATTGCTAGCCCGAGCTTGTTCCTTGGCTTGAGCAAGTTCCACCCTCAGGGCCTCCACGGCAACAGCACCATCTGCAGTGCAAACACATCGCTATATTATTATGCCCCTCTTATATTTCCTATACGTCATAATAAGGGAAGCAAAGCACATACCCTGTGACTCCACCAGCCTTTTATTCATGAGTGTGATATCGGCATTGATGGATCGATCTGCCTCCTTAGTTCGGGAACTTCAACAGACTGGTGGTACGTCTCCAACGTATCTATAATTTTTGATTGCTCCATGCTACTTTATCTACTGTTTTAGGCAATATTGGGCTTTATTATCCACTTTTATATTATTTTTGGGACTAACCTATTAATCGGAGGCCCAGCCCAGATTTGTTGTTTTATGCCTATTTTAGTGTTTCGAGGAAAAGGAATATCAGACGGAGTCAAAACGGAACGAAATCAACTGGAGAAGTTACTTTTGGAAGGAAAGCCACCCGATGGACTTGGAGTGCACGTCAGGAGATACGGGAGGTGCTCACGAGGGTGGAGGGCTCCCCCTGGGTGCGCCCCCTGCCTCGTGGGACCCCTGTAGCTCCACCGACGTACTTCCTGCACCCATATATACCTACGTACCCAAAAACTTCCAGAACAGAACCTAGATCGGGAGTTCCGCCACTGCAAGCCTCTAGAGCCACCAAAAACCAATCGGGACCCTGTTCCGGCACCCTGCCGGAGGGGAATCCCATTACCGGAGGCCATCTTCATCATCCCGGCGCTATCCATGACGAGGAGGGAGTAGTTCACCCTCGGGGCTAAGGGTATGTACCGTAGCTATGTGTTTGATCTCTCTCTCGTGTTCTCTCTCGTGTTCCCTCTATGGCACGATCTTGATGTATCCCGAGCTTTGCTATTGTAGTTGGATCTTATGATGTTTCTCCCCCTCTACTCTCTTGTGATGAATTGAGTTTCCCCTTTGAAGTTATCTTATCGGATTGAGTCTTTATGAGAACACTTGATGTATGTCTTGCCGTGATTATTTGTGGTGACAATGGGATATCATGTGCCACTTGATGTATGTTTTGTTGATCAACTTGCGGGCTTCGTGACATTGGGAACCTATGCATAGGGGTTGGCACACGTTCTTGACTCTCCGGTAGTAGCTTTGGGGCACTCTTTGAAGTACTTTTATGTTGGTTGGATGAATCTGAGATTGTGTGATGCATATCGTATAATCATGCCCACGGATACTTGAGGTGAAAATGGAGTATCTAGGTGACATTAGGGTTTTGGTTGATTTGTGTCTTAAGGTATTGTTCTAGTATGAACTCTATGATGGATTGAGTGGAAAGAATAGCTTTATGTTATTTTACTACGAACTCTTGAATAGATAGAACAGAAAGGATAACTTTGAGGTGGTTTCGTACCCTACCATAATCTCTACGTTTGTTCTCTGCTATTAGTGGCTTTGGAGTGACTCTTTGTTGCATGTTGAGGGCTTGTTATATGATCTATCTATATTATTATTGTTGAGAGAACTTGCACTAGTGAAAGTATGAACCCTAGGCCTTGTTTCCTATCATTGCAGTACCATTTACACTCACTTTTACCACTTGTTACCTTGCTGCTTTTATTATTTAAGATTACAACTACCTTTATCTACTATCTATTTTGCACTTGTATATTCATCTCTTCGCCGAACTAGTGCACCTATACAATTTACCATTGTATTGGGTGTGTTGGGGACACAAGAGACTCTTTGTTATTTGGTTGCAGGGTTGTTTGAGAGAGACCATCTTCATCCTACGCCTCCTACGGATTGATAAACCCTAGGTCATCCACTTGAGGGAAATTTGCTACTGTCCTACAAACATGTGCACTTGCAGGCCCAACAACGTCTACAAGAAGAAGGTTGCATAGTAGACATCAAGCTCTTTTCTGGCGCCGTTGCTGGGGAGGCTAGGTAAAGGGTACTCACAGTCCGTCACTAAGCTCTTTTCTGGCGAGGTGAGTGCTTGAAGGTATATCTTTAGATCTTGCAATCGAATCTTTTTGTTTCTTGTTTTAGCACTAGTCTAGTTTATAAAAGAAAATTACAAAAAATGGAGTTAAGTTTGTCTCATACGCTTCACCTTTTTAATATCTTTCGTGAGTATGATGGAAAGGATAATTGTGCTCAAGTGCTAGAAGAAGAAATCAATAAATTGTTTGGCACTAAATATTTGAATGATGAGCATGATTGCAATGTTGTTAGTACGAATTCTTTGAATATCCATGATGCTAATGATGATTGCACTAGTTATGATGAAAATGCCTCCTATAAGCATGTCAATTTTTGTGGAGTGCATTGGGCTTGCAAGGACACACCAAATAGGGAAGGTAGATATTGCAAGAGGCATAAGTACTTAGAGACCAAATTGTTGCAAGAAGAGCTAGATGAATGTGCTGAAAGATTCAATATTTTTCGCGCTCCTTGTGAACTTTGCAATGAACATGGTCATTTAAAGCTCTAATGCTATTTGTTTCATGATCAAGTCCTGTCCAAATATTGTGATAATTTGATTACCCTTGAGCATCATAAAGAGCTTAGCCTTCTTTTGGGTTATGAAGAAATGAAACGTATAACTAAGGGTATTCCAAAATTTAGTCTTGATAAAATTCTTGATTTTGATCTAGAGAAAATTTATATGTATTGTGTGGAGAATTGCATTGAAAATCCTTATATTTCCAATTACATAAAGAAAAGAAAACAAATAGAAGATGATGAGAATACTAATGAAAGGGAAGAGACTTCCCAGTATCCTCCTATTATTTCTCATGATGAATCAGGTAACGAGGATGAGCTTTCTATTCAGCCAAGCTCATCAATAAGGAGCTCAAAGAGGAAGGTTGAACCTACACATAATGTGAAGAAGAAAAAGAAAAGAAGGAGAAACAAAGGTAAAAAGGTATCCCTCCCAAATGATGTTGCTCCTACTACTCATTATGATGATGGTAATTGCTATACTATTGGTGCTATCCATACTATTAATGATGAGAGTGATTATGCTTATGATATGAAAGGGCCCAAGCTTGGGGAAGCTATGTTTGATGAGGATGAAATATTTGACAATATATTTGCTGAAATTAATGATTGTCCCAAGCTTGGGGATTCTATGTTTAATGAAGATGATATTTTTAGTATCCCAAGTTTTGATATGCAAAGTTGTTATGATGATAGCATGCCTCCTACCTATGATGATTATATTGATGAAAGTGGGTTCAGAAGAGAGTCAACTTTAGGAAGTAGTGATCCCACTATTTTTGAGGATGTTTAATATTATTGTGATGAATATGAAAGTGGATTTGGAAGAGTGTCAACTTTATTTAGTGATTCCACTATCTTGGGAGAGGTTTCAATCGATTATGATGAGAACGAAGTTGCTACTTATGATGATTATTGTGATGAAACTTATGCTATAAAAAGTAGTGAGGATTATATTTACAAATCTTGTCATGATTGTGATTACCCTTTTTCTGAACATTACTCTTTTAATGTGGAAACAATATTTAGTGTTCAAGTCTCTTATGATACTCCCACTATTCCGAACGAGAAGAATTTTTCTTATGTGGAGAGTAGTAAATTTTCTATGCTTGTAGATCATGAAAAGAATGCTTTAGGTGGTGGTTATATTGTTGAATTCATTCATGATGCTACTGAAAATCATTATGAGGTAGGAATATATGCTTGTAGGAATTGCAATAATGTCATGTTTCCTCTCTATGTGCTTAAATTCTTGAAGTTATGCTTGTTTTGCCTTCCTATGCTAGCTGATTATTGTTCCCATAAATTGTTTGCTCACAAAATCCCTATTCATAGGAAGTGGGTTAGACTTAAATGTGCTAGTCATATGCTTCATGATGCTCCCGTTATGTTTCAATTCTTTTCTTTTATGTGAGCATCATTGCCATCATCATGCCTAGCTAGAAAGGCATTAGAGAAAAGCGCTTGTTGGGAGACAACCCAATATTTATCCTTACTGTTTTTGTGTGTGCACATGATTATGATACTGTATTAATCATGTTTTATAGCTTTTGTTTCAATAAAGTGCCAAGTAGAACCTTTGGGAAGACTTGGGTGAAGTTTATATGATCTTGCTGTAGAAAACAGAAACTTTTGTGCTCACGAGAATGGCTGCCATTTTTTTACTGGAAAGTGCTTTTAGGTTGATTATTTTTGCAGGTGATTAATAGAAAAATTCCTCAGGTCCAGAAATTTATTTCAGATTTTTTTGAGTTCCAGAAGTATACGTTTGATACAGATTACTATAGACTGTTCTGTTTTTGACAGATTCTGTTTTCTATGTGTTGTTTGCTTATTTTGATGAATCTATGAGTAGTATCGGAGGGTATGAACCATAGAGATGTTATAATACAGTAGATATTACACCAATATTAATTTAGAATGAGTTCATTACAGTACCTAAGTGGTTGTTTTATTTTCTTATACTAACGGAGCTTACGAGTTTTGTGTTGAGTTTTGTGTGGTTGAAGTTTTCAAGTTTTGGGTAAGGATTCGATGGACTATGGAATAAGAAGTGGCAAGAGCCTAAGCTTGGGGATGCCCAAGGCACCCCAAGGTAATACTCAAGGATAACCAAGAAACTAATCTTGGGGATGCCCCGGAAGGCATCCCCTCTTTCGTCTCCGTTCATCGGTAACTTTACCTGGAGCTATATTTTTATTCACCACATGTTATGTGTTTTGCTTGGAGCGTCATTTTCTTTTTCTCTTGTTAGTTTTTTCTTGATGTTAGTTAGAATAATGTTTTTCATCTTTAGTTTCAATAAAAAAGTCAAGGATAGTCTTTGCCATGCTTATTTTGCTAGTATACATGTTGCTGCTTGAAAACAGAAAGTTTACGCTGTTGCAAAAATTCCCTAGAAAAGTCAGAGAATGGTACAACGTTGAATCTTTGTGCATATTAAGGTCTGATAAATTTATTACAGTGGGAATTTTAGTTCATAATTTTTGGAGTCAGGGAAGTATTGTTACTCTTGCATTCTTTACAGACTGTACTGTTTTGGCAGATTGCTGTTATGTTTGCATTGTTTGCGTATGTTTGCTTGTTTAATGATTCTATTTGAGGATAGGAGTATTAAATATGCAGATACATTTAGTATTCAATGTTGAATAATAATGTTAGTGATTTGTTACAGTAGAAGATGATAAGGTTTTGCATTGGTTTATACTAACCTATCTCACGAGTTCTTGTTGAGTTTGTTGTGAATGAAGCTTTTGATAAAAAGAAGAGAAACCATGATATGAGATGAATTAAGGAGACACAAAAGCTCAAGCTTGGGGATGCCCAAGGCACCCCAAGATAATATATCAAGAAGTCTCAAGCATCTAAGCTTGGGGATGCCCCAGTAGGCATCCCACCTTTCTTCTTCAACAACTATCGGTTAGTATCGGTTGAGCCTAAGTTTTTGCTTCTTCACATGAGTTGTGCTATCCTTGCCTTGTAGTTTCCTTTAGCTTTGCTTGCTGTTTGAATAAAGTATCAAGATCTGAAATTATTAAATGGGAGAGTCTTCACATAGTTTCATAATTATTCAACTACTCATTGATCTTCACTTATATCTTTCGGAGTAGTTTTTGTTATTGCTCATAGTGGTTCACTTATATCTTTTAGAGCACGGTGGTGGATTTGTTTTAAAGAAACTGTTGATCTCTCATGCTTCACTTAGATTATTTTGAGAGTCGTTAATAGCATGGTAATTTGCTTAATGTTAATATACTTGGTATTAAAGATATGTGAAACTTTCTTATGAGTGTGTTGAATACTAAGATAAGTTTGATGCTTGATAATTTTTGAGATATGGAGGTGATAATATCAAAATCATGCTAGTTGGGTGATTGTGAATTTGAGAAATGCTTGTGTTGAAGTTTGTAAGTCCCGTAGCATGCACGTATGGTTAAGGTTATGTAACAAATTTGAAACATGAAGTGTACCTGGCTTGTGCATCCTTATGAGTGGCGGTCGGGGACGAGCGATGGTCTTTTCCTACCAATCTATCCCCCTAGGAGCATGCGTGTAGTACTTGATTTTTGATGACTTCTAAATTTCTGCAATAAGTATATGAGTTCTTTTGACTAATGTTGAGTCCATGGATTATACGCACTCTCACCTTTCCACCTTTGCTAGCCTCTTCGGTACTGTGCATTGCCCTTTCTCACCTTAAGAGTTGGCGCAAACTTCGCCGGTGCATCCAAACCCCGTGATACGATACGCTCTATCACACATAAACCTCCTTATATCTTCCTCAAAACAGCCACCATACCTACCTATTATGGCATTTCCATAGCCATTCCGAGATATATTGCCATGCAACTTCCATCATCATCATCATGACATACATTACTTTTGTCATATTGCCATTGCATGATCATGTAGTTGACATCGTATTTGTGGCAAAGCCACCATGCATTATTTTTCATACATGTCACTCTTGATTCATTGCACCATCCCGGTACACCGCCGGAGGCATTCATATAGAGTCATATCTTGTTCTAAGTTTCAAGTTGTAATCCTTGTGTTGTAATCAATAGAAGTGTGATGATCATCATTATTAGAGCATTGCCCAAAAAAAAGAGAAAGGCCAAAAAGAAAAAAAGAAAGGCCCAAAAAAGGAAAAAAAAGGGCAATGCTACTATCTCTTTTTCCACACTTGTGCTTCAAAGTAGCACCTTGTTCTTCATGTAGTGAGTCTCATATATCGTGCTTCAAAGTAGCACCTTGTTCTTCATGTAGTGAGTCTCATATATCGTTCTTCAAAGTAGCACCTTATTCTTCATGTAGTGAGTCTCATAAGTTGTCCTTTTTATACTAGTGGGAATTTTTCATTATAGAACTTGGCTTGTATATTCCTACGATGGGCTTCCTCAAATTCCCTAGGTCTTCATGAGCAAGCAAGTTGGATGCACACCCACTAGTTTTATTTTGTTGAGCATCCATAGCTCTAGTGCATCTGTTGCATGGCAATCCCTACTCCTCATGTTGACATCAATTGATGGGCATCTCCATAGCCCATTGATTATCCTCGTCAATATGAGACTTTCTCCTTTTTTGTCTTCTCCACACAATCCCCATCATCATATTCTATTCCACCCATAGTGCTAATATCCATGGCTCGCGCTCATGTATTGCGTGAAGGTTGAAAATGTTTGAGATTATTTAAGTATGAAACAATTGCTTGGCTTGTCATCGGGGGTATAGAAGTTAGGAACATCTTTGTGTGACAAAAATGAAGCATAGCCTAACTATATGATTTTGTAGGGATGAACTTTCTTTTGCCATGTTATTTTGAGAAGACATGATTGCTTTGATTAGTATGCTTGAAGTATTATTACTTTTGTGTCAATATGAACTTTTGTCTTGAATCTTTCAGATCTGAATATTCATATCACAATTAAGAAGATTTACATTGAAATTATGCCAAAGTATCACTCCGCATCAAAAATTCTCTTTTTATCATTTACCTACTCGAGGACGAGCAGGAATTAAGCTTGGGGATGCTTGATACGTCTCCAACGTATCTATAATTTTTGATTGCTCCATGCTACTTTATCTACTGTTTTAGGCAATATTGGGCTTTATTATCCACTTTTATATTATTTTTGGGACTAACCTATTAACCAGAGGCCCAGCCCAGATTTGCTGTTTTATGCCTATTTCAGTGTTTCGAGGAAAAGGAATATCAGATGTTGTCAAAACGGAACGAAATCAACTGGAGAAGTTATTTTTGGAAGGAAAGCCACCCGATGGACTTGGAGTGCACGTCAGGAGATACGGGAGGTGCTCACGAGGGTGGAGGGCGCCCCCCCTGGGCGCGCCCCCTGCCTCGTGGGACCCCCGTAGCTCCACCGACGTACTTCCTGCACCCATATATACCTACGTACCCAAAAACTTCTAGAAACAGAACCTAGATCGGGAGTTCCGCCACCGCAAGCCTCCAAAGCCACCAAAAACCAATCGGGACCCTGTTCCGGCACCCTGCCGGAGGGGGATCCCATCACCGGAGGCCATCTTCATCATCCCGGCGCTATCCATGACGAGGAGGGAGTAGTTCACCCTCGGGGCTGAGGGTATGTACCAGTAGCTATGCGTTTGATCTCTCTCTCTCTCTCTCTCGTGTTCCCTCTATGGCACGATCTTGATGTATCCCGAGCTTTGCTATTGTAGTTGGATCTTATGATGTTTCTCCCCCTCTACTCTCTTGTGATGAATTGAGTTTCCCCTTTGAAGTTATCTTATCGGATTGAGTCTTTATGAGAACACTTGATGTATGTCTTGCCGTGATTATCTGTGGTGACAATGGGATATCATGTGCCACTTGATGTATGTTTTGGTGATCAACTTGCGTGTTTCGTGACATTGGGAACCTATGCATAGGGGTTGGTACACGTTCCTGACTCTCCGGTAATAGCTTTGGGGCACTCTTTGAAGTACTTTTATGTTGGTTGGATGAATCTGAGATTGTGTGGTGCATATCGTATAATCATGCCCACGGATACCTGAGGTGACAATGGAGTATCTAGGTGACATTAGGGTTTTGGTTGATTTGTGTCTTAAGGTGTTGTTCTAGTATGAACTCTATGATGGATTGAGTGGAAAGAATAGCTTTATGTTATTTTACTACGAACTCTTGAATAGATAGAACAGAAAGGATAACTTTGAGGTGGTTCCGTACCCTACCATAATCTCTACGTTTGTTCGCCGCTATTAGTGGCTTTGGAGTGACTCTTTGTTGCATGTTGAGGGCTTGTTATATGATCTATCTATGTTATTATTGTTGAGAGAACTTGCACTAGTGAAAGTATGAACCCTAGGCCTTGTTTCCTATCATTGCAATACCGTTTACGCTCACTTTTACCACTTGTTACCTTGCTGTTTTTATTATTTCAGATTACAAATACCTTTATCTACTATCTATTTTGCACTTGTATCTTCATCTCTTCGCCGAACTAGTGCACCTATACAATTTACCATTGTATTGGGTGTGTTGGGGACACAAGAGACTCTTTGTTATTTGGTTGCAGGGTTGTTTGAGAGAGACCATCTTCATCCTACGCCTCCTACGGATTGATAAACCTTAGGTCATCCACTTGAGGGAAATTTGCTACTGTCCGACAAACCTGTGCACTTGTAGGCCCAACAACGTCTACAAGAAGAAGGTTGTGTAGTAGACATCAACCGGTCGACTGCCGGATCCTTGTATATCTGGGCACATGTACAGCGCAGACATTAGTATACGATCCCCCGTTTGCCGCCTATGGCGGGCAACCAGAGTCTCAGGGGCTACTATCTATAGGGAGCACACCTAGTGTGTGCTTCATAAGCAAAAAATTGTGCATTTCTCACTACATACCTCAAAGCCGAGCAGGCTTGTAAATGCCTCATTCAAACCGCGGGTAGCGGATGAAATCTTTGTGAGCACCATGCTCATTAAAGAGCGGTGCTCCTCCGAAAGCGCAGCTCGCTCCAAACGGCCCGTCAGTATGTCCGGCCGGACACTGAACTATGCTGGACCCTTCTCATCGCCCCCCATGGGAGCCAAACGCTCCGGTCTCAGGGTGGCTGACGTATTAGCCTCCGGCTTCGGCAGATCCGGACTCCTCCGTGACGACACCTCCGTGTCGCCCGCCTCATGAGGCGGAGAGTTGGGTGGGGTCTCACTCTCCATCATCTCCGGACGAAGGTCCCCCGAAGATGAACTCAGTTGAGAAGAGCTGCTCGCCGGACTACAAAAAATGAAGTCCTGGTTATGGATCTCGAAGTAACATCACACCTTCAAATTAATGAATAACTTATGGCTCATTGGAGGGCTGGCCCGTTGGTGGGCATGACGCGGTGAGGGTGCCCGTCGCGGCAGAGCCCCCTGGTGATGCTTTCTTCCCTTGCTTGGGCATTGCTACCTCTTGAGCGCCGCATTGGATTTCCCCGAAGAGGAGAGGATGATGCAGCAAAGTAGCGTAAGTATTTCCCTCAGTTTTTGAGAGCCAAGGTATCAATCCAGTATGAGACCACGCACAAGTCCCTCGTACCTACACAAAATGATAGCTACTCGCAACCAACGCGATTAGGGGTTGTCAATCCCTTCACGGTCACTTACAAGGGTGAGATCTGATAGAGATGATAAATAATATTTTTGGTATTTTTGGTATAAAGATGCAAAGTGAAAAGTAAAAGGCAAAGTAAAAACAAAGCAAGTAATAAAGTAATGGAGATTGATATGATGAGAATAGACCCGGGGGCCATAGGTTTCACTAGTGGCTTCTCTCAAGAGCATAAGTATTCTACGGTGGGTGAACAAATTACTGTTGAGCAATTGATAGAAAAGCGAATAATTATGACGTTATCTAGGTATGATCATGTATATATGCATCACGTCCGAGACAAGTAGATCGAAACGAATCTGCATCTACTACTATTACTCCACTCATCGGCCGCTATCCAACATGCATCTAGAGTATTAAGTTAAAACAGAGTAACGCCTTAAGCAAGATGACATGATGTAGAGGGATAAATTCATGAAATATGATAAAAAACCATCTTGTTATCCTGGATGGCAACAATACAACACGTGCCTTGCTGCCACTGCTGTCACTGGGAAAGGACACCGCAAGTTGAACCCAAAGCTAAACACTTCTCCCATTGCAAGAACTACCAATCTAGTTGGCCAAACCAAACGGATAATTCGAAGAGACTTGCAAAGATAACTCAATCATACATAAAAGAATTCAGAGAAGATTCAAATATTATTCATAGATAAGCTGGATCATAAACCCACAATTCATCGGTCTCAACAAACACAACGCAAAAAAGAAGATTACATCGAATAGATCTCCACGAGAGAGAGGGGGAGAACATTGTATTGAGATCCAAAAAGAGAGAAGAGGACATCTAGCTACTAGCTATGGACCCGAAGGTCTGAAGTAAACTACTCACACTTCATCGGAGAGGCTATGGTGTTGATGTAGAAGCCCTCCGTGGTAGATGCCCCCTCCGGTGGAGCTCCGGAATAGGCTCCAAGATGGGATCTTGTGTATACAGAAAGTTGCGGCGGTGGAATTAGGTTTTTGGTTCCGTATTTGATCTGTCGGGGGTACGTAGGTATATATAGGAGGAAGGAGTACGTCGGTGGAGCAACAGGGGGCCCACGAGGTAGGGGGCGCGCCCCCACCCTCATGACCGCCTCGGTTGTTCCTTGGAGCAGGGTCCAAGTCTCCTGGATCACATTCGGTGAGAAAATCACGTTCCCCGAAGGTTTCATTCCGTTTGGACTCCGTTTGATATCCCGTTTCTTCGAAACACTGAAATAGGCAAAAAAAAATAGCAATTCTGGGCTGGGCCTCCGGTTAATAGGTTAGTCCCAAAAATAATAGAAAAGTGGAAAATAAAGCCCAATATAGTCCAAAACAGTATATAAAGTAGCATGGAGCAATCAAAAATTATAGATACGTTGGAGACATATCAGGCATCCCCAAGCTTAATTCCTGCTCGTCCTTGAGTAGGTAAATGATAAAAAAGAATTTTTGATGCGGAGTGATACTTTGGCATAGTTTCAATGTAAATCTCCTTAATTGTAATATGAATATTCAGATCCAAAAGATTCAAGACAAAAGTTCATATTGACATAAAAATAATAATACTTCAAGCATACTAATCAAGGCAATGATGTGTTCTCAAAATAGCATGGCAAAAGCAAGTTCATCCCTACAAAATCATATAGTTAGGCTATGCTTCATTTTCGTCACATCAAGATGTTCCCAACTTCTATACCCCCGATGACAAGCCAAGCAATTGTTTCATACTTAAATAATCTCAAACTTTTTCAATCTTCATGCAATATATGAGCGTGGGCCATGGATATAGCACTATGGTGGAACAGAATATGATGATGGGGATTGTGTGGAGAAGACAAAAAAAGGAGAAAGTCTCACATTGACGAGGATAATCAATGGGCTATGGAGATGCCCATTGATTGATGTCAACATGAGGAGTAGGGATTGCCATGCAATGGATGCACTAGAGCTATGAATGCTCAACAATAACAAAACTAGTGGGTGTGTATCCAACTTGCTTGCTCATGAAGACCTAGGGCGTTTGAGGAAGCCCATCGTAGGAATATACAAGCCAAGTTCTATAATGAAAAAAATTCCCACTAGTATAAAAAAGAAAATTTATGAGACTCACTACATGAAGAACAAGCTGCTACTTTGAAGCACAAGTGTGGAAAAAGAGATAGTAGCATTGCCCTTTTTATTTATTTTCTTTTTTTTGGGCCTTCCCTTTTTTTTGGCCTTCTTTTTTTTGTTTGGGCAATGCTCTAATAATGATGATTGATTACAACATAAGGATTACAACTCGAAACTTAGAACAAGATATAACTCTATATGAATGCCTCCGGCGATGTACCGGGATGGTGCAATGAATCAAGAGTGACATGTATGAAAAATAATGCATGGTGGCTTTGCCACAAATACGATGTCAACTACATGATCATGCAATGGCAATATGACAAAAGTAATGTATGTCATGAATATGATGATGGAAGTTGCATGGCAATATATCTCGGAATGGCTATGGAGATGCCATAATAGGTAGGTATGGTGGCTGTTTTGATGAAGATATAAGGAGGTTTATGTGTGATAGAGCGTATCGTATCACGGGGTTTGGATGCACCGGCGAAGTTTGCACCAACTCTCAAGGTGAGAAAGGGCAATGCACGGTACCGAAGAGGCTAGCAAAGGCGGAAAGGTGAGAGTGCGTATAATCCATGGACTCAACATTAGTCAAAAGAACTCATATACTTATTGAAAAAATTTAGAAGTCATCAAAAATCAAGTACTACACGCATGCTCCTAGGGGGATAGATTGGTAGGAAAAGACCATCGCTCGTCCCCGACCGCCACTCATAAGGATGCACAAGCCAGGTACACTTCATGTTTCAAATTTGTTACACAACTTTAACCATACGTGCATGCTACGGGACTTGCAAACTTCAACACAAGCATTATTTAAATTCATAATTACTCAACTAGCAAGACTTTGATATTATCACCTCCATATCTTAAAACAATTATCAAGCATCAAACTTATCTTAGTATTCAACGTACTCAAAAGAAAGTTTCACATATCTTGAATACCAAGTATATTAACATTAAGCAAATTACCATGCTATTAACGACTCTCAAAATAATCTAAGTGAAGCATGAGATATCAATAGTTTCTTTTAAAAAAATCCACCATCATGCTCTAAAAGATATAAGTGAAGTACTAGAGCAAAAATTATCACGCTCAAAAGATATAAGTGAAGCACTATGAGCAAAACTATCAAGCTCAAAAGATATAAGTGAAGCACATAGAGTATTCTAGCAAATTCCAATTGGTGTATGGCTCTCTCAAAAAGGTGTGTACATGAAGGATGATTGTGGTCAACTAACAAGCAAACACGCAAATAATACAAGACGCTCCAAGCAAAACACATATCATGTGGTGAATAAAAATATAGCTCCAAGTAAATTACCGATGGAAGTAGACGAAAGAGGGGATGCCTTCCGGGGCATCCCCAAGCTTTGAATTTTTGGTGTCCTTGGATTATCTTAGGTGAGCCATGGGCATCCCCAGGCTTAGGCTCTTGCCACTCCTTTTTCCATAATCCATCAAAAGAATTCACCCAAAACTTGAAAACTTCACAACACAAAACTCAATAGAAATCTCGTGAGCTCTGTTAGTGAAAGAAAACAAAAGACTACTTTAAGGTAGTGTAATGAACTCATTCTTTATTTATATTGGTGTTAAACCTACTGTATTCCAACTTCCTTATGGTTTATAAACTAATTTATTAACCATAGATGCATTGAAATAAGCAAACAACACACGAAAAACAGAATCTGTCAAAAACAGAACAGTCTATAGCAATCTGTAACTAACGCAAACTTCTGGAACTCTAAAAATTCTACCAAAATAGGACATACTGGACAATTTGTGTATTGATCAGAATCAAAACGAATCAATGCAAAAGCACGTTTCTGTGATTTATTGAATTTTTTCTCGTGAGCGCAAAGTTTCTGTTTTTAAGCAGAATCAAATCAACTATCATCATAGCTTATCCTATAGGTTCTACTTGGCACAAACACTAATTAAAACATAAAAGCACATCCAAACAGAGGCTAGATGGATTATTTATTCCTAAACAGAAGCAAAAACAAAAAACAAAAATAAAATTGGGTTGCCTCCCAACAAGCGCTATCGTTTAACGCCCCTAGCTAGGCATAAAAACAAGGATAGATCTAGGTTTTGCCATCTTTGGTAGGCAATCCATAAGTGGCTCTCATGATAGATTCATAAGGGACGAGACTTGCCTGCTCCTCGTGTGTGTGCCCATCCGTGCTCCCGCATATGTGGCATGATTTGATTGGAACAAAATAAGACCCGGTCCCACCCCCTTAAAATCAGGGGGGAGATGATTAGATTAAAAAGGGAAAAGGAAAAAAGACAACCGTAGGATGAAGTGGGAGCACGGATGGGAGCACGGGAAGGGAGCAGGCAAGCCGGATCCATTCATAAGGTAATTTTATTTTCTTTCTAGGTAAGTGTTCCATGCCCTTCTTTAAGGGAAATTGGAATCTAATATTCCCTTCCTTCATATCAATAATTGCACCAATCGTTCTAAGGAAAGGTCTACCAAGAATAATAGGACATGAAGGATTGCAATCTATATCAAGAACGATAAAATCTACGGGCACATAATTCCTATTTGCAACAATAAGAACATCATTAATTCTTCCCATAGGCTTTTTAATAGTGGAATCCGCAAGATGCAAGTTTAGAGAGCAATCTTCAAAATCACGGAAATCTATCAAATCACACAAAGTTTTGGGAATAGTGGAGACACTAGCACCCAAATCACACAAAGCATGAAACTCATAATCTTTAATTTTAATTTTAATAGCAGGTTCCCACTCATCATAGAGTTTTCTAGGGATAGAAACTTTCAACTCAAGTTTTTCTTCATAAGATTGCATCAAGGCATCAACAATGTGTTCGGTAAAGGCCTTATTTTGACTATAAGCATGAGGAGAATTTAGCACGGATTGCAACAAGGAAATACAATAAATTAGAGAGAAATTTTCATAATTAAATTCCTTGAGATCCAAAATAGTGGGTTTAGAAACATCTAGGTTTTTATTTCTTTCAATCCTACTTTCATCAATTTCATCATCAAGGTCTAAAAACTCCGAATTCTTAGAACGCCTTCTAGGTAAAAGAAGATCATATTCAGTTTCATCAAGATTCATATTGAAAAACAAATATTTAATAGGGGACACATCAATAACTTTTAGATCTTCATCTTGATTTTCATAGGAATTGGAAGAACACGCTTTAATAAAGGCATCTTTGGAAGCACGCATCCTAGCGGTTCTTTACTTGCACTCATCAATGGAAATTCTCATAGCTTTGAGAGACTCATTGATATCATGTTTATGAGGAATAGATCTAAGCTTTAAAGAATCAATTTCAAGAGAAATTCTATCAATGTTCCTAGCCTAATCATCAACCTTAAGCAATTTCTCTTCAAGCAAAGCATTAAAATTCTTTTGTGAATTCATAAACTCTTTAACACTACTCTCAAATTCAGAGGGCATCTTATTAAAATTTCCATAAGAGTTGTTGTAGGAATTTCCATAATTATTAGAAGGATTACTAGGATAAGGCCTAGGATTGAAATTTCTTCTATACGTGTTATTTCCAAAACTATTCCTACCAACAAAATTCACATCCATAGATTCATTATTATTCTCAATCAAAGTAGATAAAGGCATATCATTGGGATCAAGAGAAGTATTTTTAGTAGCAAACATCTTCATAAGTTCATCCATCTTTTCACTCAAAACATTGATTTCTTCTATAGCATGCAATTTTTTACTAGAAGATCTTTCGGTGTGCCATTGAGAATAATTAGCCATAATATTATCAAGTAATTTTGTAGCATCTCCTAACGTAATTTCCATAAACGTGCCTCCCGCGGCCGAATCTAAAAGATTTCTAGAAGCAAAATTCAATCCGGCATAAAAATTATGTATGGTCATCCATAAATTCAAACCATGAGTAGGGCAATTGCAAAGCGTCAATTTCATTCTTTCCCAAGATTGGGTAACATGCTCATGATCAAATTGTTTAAAATTCATAATATCGTTCCTAAGAGTGATGATCTTAGCGGGAGGAAAATACTTAGAGATAAAAGCGTCTTTGCACTTGTTCCAAGAATCAATACTATTTTTAGGCAAAGACGAAAACCAAACTTTAGCACGATCTCTAAGTGAAAACGGAAATAACTTCAATTTGACAATATTGTTATCCGTATCTTTCTTCTTTTGCATATCACACAAATCAACAAAATTGTTTAGATGAGTAGCGGCATCTTCACTAGGAAGGCCGGCGAATTGATCTCTCATAACAAGATTCAGCAAAGCGGTATTGATTTCACAAGACTCATCATTATTAAGAGGAGCAATCAGAGTACTAAGGAAATCATTATTATTGGTATTCGAGAAGTCACACAATTTGGTATTATCTTGCGCCATGGTAACAAGTAATCCAACACACAAGCAAACAAAAAGGCAAACGAGAAAAAGGCGAAAGGGAAAGAGAGGAGGAGATTGGGAAAGAGAGGGCGAATAAAATGGCAAGGGTGAAGTGGGGGAGAGGAAAACGAGAGGCAAATAATGTAATGCGAGAGATAGGGATTGTGATGGGTACTTGATATGGTTGACTTGCTTGCGTGAGCCTCCCCGGCAACGGTGCCAGAAATTCTTCTTGCTGCCTCTTGAGCACTGTGTTGGATTTCCACGAAGAGGAGAGGATGATGCAGCAAAGTAGCATAAGTATTTCCCTCAGTTTTTGAGAACCAAGGTATCAATCCAGTAGGAGACCACGCACAAATCCCTTGTACCTACACAAAATGATAGCTACTCGCAACCAACGCGATTAGGGGTTGTCAATCCGTTCACGGTCACTTACGAGGGTGAGATCTGATAGAGATGATAGATAATATTTTTGGTATTTTTGATATAAAGATGCAAAGTGAAAAGTAAAAGGCAAAGTAAAAACAAAGCAAGTAATAAAGTAATGGAGATTGATATGATGAGAATAGACCCGGGGGCCACAGGTTTCACTAGTGGCTTCTCTCAAGATCATAAGTATTCTATGGTGGGTGAACAAATTACTGTTAAGCAATTGATAGAAAAGCGAATAATTATGACGTTATCTAGCCATCACGTCCGAGACAAGTAGATCGAAACGATTCTGCATCTACTACTATTACTCCACTCATCGACCGCTATCCAGCATGCATCTAGTGTATTAAGTTAAAAACGAGTAACGCCTTAAGCAAGATGACATGATGTAGAGGGACAAATTCATGCAATATGATAAAAACCCATCTTGTTATCCTCGATGGCAACAATACAATACGTGCCTTGCTGCCCCTGCTGTCACTGGGAAAGGACACCGCAAGATTGAACCTGAATCTAAACACTTCTCCCATTGCAATAACTACCAATCTAGTTGGCCAAACCAAACGGATAATTCGAAGAGACTTGCAAAGATAAATCAATCATACATAAAAGAATTCAGAGAAGATTCAAATATTATTCATAGATAAGCTGGATCATAAACCCACAATTCACCGGTCTCAACAAACACACCGCAAAAAAGAAGATTACATCGAATAGATCTCCACGAGAGAGGGGGAGAACATTGTATTGAGATCCAAAAAGAGAGAAGAAGCCATCTAGCTACTAGCTATGGACCCAAAGGTCTGAAGTAAACTACTCACACTTCATCGGAGAGGCTATGGTGTTGATGTAGAAGCCCTCCATGGTAGATGCCCCCTCCGGCGGAGCTCCGGAACAGGCCCCAAGATGGGATCTCGTGGATACAGAAAGTCGCGATGGTGGAATTAGGTTTTTGGATCCGTATTTGATCTATCGGGGGTACGTAGGTATATATAGGAGGAAGGAGTACGTCAGTGGAGCAATAGGGGGGCCATGAGGTAGGGGGGGCACGCCCTAGGGGGGGCGCCCCCACCCTCGTGACCGCCTCGGTTGCTCCTTGGAGCAGGGTCCAAGTCTCCTGGATCACGTTCGGTGAGAAAATCACGTTCCCGAAGGTTTCATTCCGTTTGGATTCCGTTTGATATTCCGTTTCTTCGAAACACTGAAATAGGCAAAAAAACAGGAATTCTGGGCCGGGCCTCCAGTTAATAGGTTAGTCCCAAAAATAATATAAAAGTGGAAAATAAAGCCCAATATAGTCCAAAACAGTAGATAAAGTAGCATGGAGCAATCAAAAGTTATAGATACGTTGGAGACATATCAGGCGTCTCCGCATCCAAATCTTCGGAGGTAGGCCTCTTCTTCCCGCGTGGGGAGGAGGCTTTGGCCTCCCCTTTCCGGCTATCCTTCATGGGAGGGGTAGCGATTTCCCCGGTCTGGATGCGTAGCGCGTGAAGTTCGGCTTCACTGCCCTTTCCTTCGCCTTTCCCTGAAGGGATTTTGCTGAGCGCCCGACCCAGCATCTTTGCAATAGTGGGACCAGGCGAGCCTTCAGGAAGTGGCGTTGGACACCTGATTCTCTCTGCCTTGTTGAGACATTCCTGGCCACGGAAGGATTTTCAGAATAATGGTTATGATAAATACAAATGAAGAGTCCGGCTTTAAGGTTACTTACTTGGGCATCTAGGCGATTGCAGCTTAGGCCCGCATCCTCGGTGGTGTCCGGACACTTTACATGTGGTCCAAAGAATAACTTGCACATCCCTTCGAGCATCAGGCTGAAGAAGTGCTTAATAGTCCGTGGACCCTCCGGATTAAACTCCCACATCCGGAGAGGCCGACGTTTGCACTGCAACATCCGCCGGACTAGCATTACCTAAATTATGCTGACAAGATTTATGTCCCTCTCAACAAGATCTCAGATGCGATTCTGCAGTTCTGGTACATCGCCAGTAGGCCCATAATTCCGCCCCACATCGGTCCAAGATGCCAACTGTGACGAAGGGCCTGAGTGGAACTTGGGGGCAGCTACCCACTTTGTGCCTCTGGGAGCAGTAACATAGAACTATCTCCGTTGCCATACATTGGATACTTCCGGAAAACAACCCTTTGTCCATGGAGCATCAGCGTTTCTGCTTATTATAGCGCCTCCGCACTCCGCATGTCGCCCCTCGATCATCTTCGGCTTCACATTGAAGGTCTTCAGCCATAAGCCGAAGTGTGGGTTGACGTGGAGAAAAGCCTCGCACACAATAATGAAAGACGAGATGTGGAGGATGGCGTCTGGAGCCAGATCGTGAAAATCCAACCCATAGTAGAACATGAGCCCCCTCACAAAGGGGTCGAGGGTGAGGCCCAGGCCTCGGAGAAAGTGAGGAATAAACACGACACTCTCGTTGGGCTCCGGCGTGGGGATAACTTGCCCCGGAGTAGGAAGCCTGTGCTGGATATCGGCGGTCAAGTATCTGACCTCCTTAAGCTTCGTAATGTCCTCCTCTTGAATCGAGGAGGCCGCCCACCGGCCTATTGCGTTGGATCTGGACATACTGGGGGACCTAGGACATTGGATCTTAGGTTTTGGGTGCTGGAGCTCGAGGTGCGAGAAGGGGCAAGAGAGGTGGAGAAGAGGCATAGGCCTTGACCCCTTTATAAAAGGGATGAATACCAAGAGTCCTCAGCGTGACTACTTGAGACTTATCTAAAATACACGGAATCATACCAATGGCCGTCGTGGGGTCACATACGCCCATATTGATAAAAGAGCCCGTGTTAAGGGGGACACGATCTCTGCTTTGGCAGGACGTGCCAATAAAACCACCTCGCAACGAGTCGAGGTGGAGCCTGAGACGCCGGTTCATATTGGACCAGGCCACAATGCAAGGGCACGACGTGTAAAAATTGCCAGCACGACGGATTTATGCTAGGGTATGTGAAAATCATCTTGCAGATCCGGACACGGTCTATGTGTTCGATAACAATCTTGGAGTATTCGGAGGAGGAAGCCGCCTTGCAATGCCGAAGACAAGACTGTGCGCCGGACTCATCGTCATTGAAGCCTGGTTCAGGGGCTACTAAGGGAGTCCTGGATAAGGGGGTATCCGAACAGCCGGACTATATACATCGTCCGGACTATGGAAGCGTCAAGATACAAGACTCAAGACTTCGGCTCATGTCCGGATGGGACTCTCCTTTGCGTGGAAGAGAAGCTTGGCGATTCGGATATTATGTTTCCTTCCTTGTAACCGACTCCATGTAAACCCTAGCTCTCCGGTGTCTATATAAACCGGAGAGCATGGTCCTTAGAAGGCCGATCACAATTACAATCATACCATCATAGGATAGCTCTTAGGGTTTAGCCTCTACGATCTCGTGGTAGATCTACTCTTGTACTACCCATATCTTCAATATTAATCAAGCAGGAAGTAGGGTTTTACCTCCATCAAGAGGGCCCGAACCTGGGTAAACATTGTGTCCCTTGCTTCCTATTACCATCAGCCTAAGATGCACAAATCTGGACCCCCTACCAGAGATCCGCCGGTTTTGACACCGACACCAGGCGACGCTGCGTAGCTCGGTGGTGAAGGCGCGGCAACCTGCTGTTGCCACCGGAGATTTTTGCAGACGCGGGGCTTGCTCTTGATGGTTCCCGTGTGCCGCTGCCAGGGGCAGCATGGGGCCTTGACGTGCTGGTGCAGGGATGCGGTCCTGGCATGTCGGAGCAGGGAGCATGTGAGCGCCTTCTTGGGGCCGAGGGATTTTTTGGCAGCTCCTTTCTCGTTGCGCGGGTGCTGGACGCAGTGGGTCTCGTCCAGGGGCTGCGCGCCTTGGGGCCAGGGCACCTTCTTGGGGAGGAGGTGGCGGAGGCACCCCCTGAGCTGCATCACCCATGCAGGACGGAGGGCGAGGTAGCGAGAGGGACGGCGCAGGAGAGCCCCCTGCGGCGCTGATGAGCTCGGTGATGCGAGCGAGCCACTCCTCGTAGAGGTCGTCGACGAGGCGGTAGTGCAGGAGCTCACGTGCCATGAGCAACGTGGCCTGCGCGTCCGTGGGAGCGCGATGAGCGTGAGACGACGAACTGGCTGGAGTTAGCAACAGAGTGGCGGTGCGTCTTCCCGCCGCACCGAGGGATGCAGCGACGATGCTTGCTGCTCGTTCCCCGCCGGGCTGGTGGCGGCGTTGGCGGCAGGCGACAAAGAACGACAAGGAGGCCCACCGACGAGAGTCGTCTAGGCGACACGGGTGGCGAGGGCAGCGCGAGCGTCTACCATGGATGCGACGAAGCGATGGTACGCAGAACAGCGGAAAGAAGATTCCGGCACACCCCTACCTGGCGTGCCAAATGTCGGATATCGGGTTCCGGCAAAACCCTTAAGGTTCAAACTCTGGGGTGCGCACGAAGATCTTCTCCCTACCGATCCACCCCCCAAAACCTCGTCGATTCTAAGCTAACATGATGTACAACACAAAGGACACAAGGTTTATACTGGTTCGGGCCACCGTTGTGGTGTAATACCCTAATCCAGTGTGTGGTGTGGTGGATTGCCTCTGGGGCTGATGATGAACAGTACAGAGGAAGAACAGCCTCGTGAGGGGTGTTCTTGAGCTGGTGCAATGTTCTACTAGGGAAGGATTCCATGATCTCTACTGTGGTGGCTATCTCTATTTATAGAGGCCTTGGTCCTTGAGGGAGTCCTAGATTAGGGGGTGTCCAGATGGCCGGACTATGACCTTTGGCCGGACTCCCGGACTATGAAGAAACAAGATTGAAGACTTCGTCCCGTGTCCGGATAGGACTTTCCTTGGCGTGGAAGGCAAGCTTGGCGATACGATATGAAGATCTCCTCCCATTGTAACCGACTCTGTGTAACCCTAGCCCTCTCCGGTGTCTATATAAACTGGAGAGTTTTAGTCCATAGGACGAACAACAATCATACCATAGGCTAGCTTCTAGGGTTTAGCCTCTCTGATCTCGTGGTAGACCAACTCTTGTACTACCCATATCATCAATATTAATCAAGCAGGAGTAGGGTTTTACCTCCATCGAGAGGGCCCGAACCTGGGTAAAAACATCGTGTCCCTTGTCTCCTGTTACCATCCGCCTAGACGCACAGTTCGGGACCCCCTACCCGAGATCCGCCGGTTTTGACACTGACATTGGTGCTTTCATTGAGAGTTCCTCTGTGTCGTCACCTTTAGGCCCGATGGCTTCTTCGATCATCAACCACGACGCGGTCCAGGGTGAGACTTTTCTCCCCGGACAGATCTTCGTGTTCGGCGGCTTCGCACTGCGGGCCAACTCGCTTGGCCATCTGGAGCAGATTGAAAGCTACGCCCCTGGCCATCAGGTCAGATTTGGAAGTTTAAACTACACGACTGACATCTACGGGGACTTGATCTTCGACGGATTCGAGCCACGGCCGAGCACACCGCACTGTCACGATGGGCATGATCTAGCTCTGTCGCCGGACATCGCTCAGAGCGCCGCTCAGGTGTCTGCTCCGACCCTCAGCTCAGAGCCGACCGTGCCAATCGGGGACGGACGGTTGGACGCCGCCCCGGAAGCTGCAATCTCTACGGTGATCGAGCCAAATACCAGCCCAGTCCTTTGTGAGGCCTGTGACTCCAAGGTGCCGGACTCCTTTCTGGACTCCGAATCTTCCGCACCCCTTCCGATTGAACCCAATTGGGCTCCGGTCATGGAGTTCACCGCCGCGGATGTCTTTCAGAACTCGCCCTTTGGCGACATCCTGAATTCACTAAAGTCTCTCTCTTTGTCAGGAGAGCCCTGGCTGGACTATGGTCAGCAAGGTTGGGATGCGGACGACGAATAAATTCGAAACCCACCCACCACCCACTTCGTAGCCACTGTCGACGATTTAACCGACATGCTCGACTTCGACTCCGAAGACATCGACAGTATGGACGCCGATGAAAGAGACGACCAAGAACCAGCACCTATAGGGCACTGGAAAGCCACCTCGTCATATGACAAATACATGGTGGACACCCCAAAAGCAGGGAATGGCGATGAAAAAACGGAGGATGACCCCTCCAAGAAACAAGCTAAGCGTCGGCGTCAGCGGCGCCGCTCTAAATCCCGCCAAAGCAAAAACGGCGAGTCCGGAACTGGAGATAACAACACCCCAGACAGTGCCGAAGACAACCCCCTCCAGCAGGATTCAGTGCAGGAGGATGGAGAAGCCAGCCCTCATGAGAGAGCGGCAGACAGGGAGGTCGAGGACGACAATTATATGCCTCCCTCCGAAGACGAGGCAAGCCTCGACGACGACGAATTTGTCGTGTCATAGGATCCCGTCGAACAAGAGCGTTTCAAACGCAGGCTTATGGCCACAGCAAGCAGCCTCAAGACAAAACAGCAGCAGCTTAGAGCTGATCAAGATTTGCTAGCCGACAGATGGACTGAAGTCCTGGCGGCCGAAGAGTACAAACTCGAACGCCCCTCCAAGAGCTACCCAAAGCGCAGGCTGCTACCCCAACTAGAGGAGGAAGCAACTAAACCTACATCACCAGCGCATGATGCAACTGATCGGCCACCCCGTGGCCGCGACAGAGAGGCCTTTCGGCCCTCAACTCAAGCCGCACCCCGGCGCCGCTCAAAAAATACCAGAGCACGGGGAAACACACCAGACCTGCAAGACATATTGGAGGATAAGGCAAGGCAAACAAGATCAATCTACGGATCGCGTGGGCGCCCCACGTCACATGACGATAACCGTCACGCCGGGTATGACAAATATGGCCAGGCCGAACACAACAGACAAAGCTCATCCAAGCTACGTTCCGATATAGCCCAGTACAGAGGCGCCGCACACCCACTATGCTTCACAGACGAAGTAATGGATCATCAAATCCCCGAGGGTTTTAAACCCGTAAACATCGAATCATACGATGGCACAACAGATCCTGCGGTATGGATCAAGGATTATCTCCTTCATATCCACATGGCATGTGGTGATGATCTACACGCCATCAAATACCTCCCGCTCAAGCTTAAAGGACCAGCTCGGCATTGGCTTAACAGCCTGCCAGCAGAGTCAATTAGTTGCAGGGAGGACCTGGAATCCACATTCCTTGACAACTTCCAGGGCACTTATGTGCGACCACCAGACGCCGATGACCTAAGCCACATAATTCAGCAGCCAGAGGAATCGGCCAGACAATTCTGGACACGGTTCCTAACCAAGAAAAATCAAATAGTCGACTGTCCGGACGCAGAGGCTCTAGCAGCCTTCAGGCACAACATCCGAGACGAATGGCTTGCACGGCACCTAGGATAGGAAAAGCCGAAATCTATGGCATCCCTCATGACACTCATGACCCGCTTTTGCGCGGGAGAAGACAGATGGCTAGCTCGTAGCAATAACATAACCAAGAGCCCGGGTAACTCAGATACCAAGGACAACAATGGCAGGTCACGTCGTAGCAAGCACAAGCGCCGCATTAACGGTGATAATACTAAGGATACGGCAGTTAATGCTGGATTCAGAGGCTCTAAACCCGAACAGCGGAAGAAGCCATTCAAAAGAAATCCTCCGGGCCCATCCAGTTTAGACCGGATACTCGATCGCTCATGCCAGATACACGGCACCCCCGAACAACCAGCCAATCACACCAACAGGGATTGTTGGATGTTCAAGCAGGCAGACAAGTTAAGTGCCGAAAACAGAGACAAGGGGCTACATAGCGATGACGAGGAAGAGACCCGGCCGCCGAACAACAGAGGACAGAAGGGCTTCCCCCCACAAGTGCGGACGGTGAACATGATATACGCAACCCATATCCCCAAAAGGGAGCGGAAGCGTGCTCTCAAGGACGTCTATGCGTTGGAGCCAGTTGCCCCAAAGTTCAACCCATGGTCCTCCTGCTCGATCACTTTTGATCAAAGGGATCACCCCACTAGCATTCGTCATGGCAGATTCGCAGCATTGGTCCTAGACCCAATCATTGACGGATTTCACCTCACTAGAGTCCTTATGGACGGCGGCAGCAGCCTGAACCTGCTTTATCAGGATACAGTGCGAAAAATGGGTATAAATCCCTCAAGGATTAAACCCACAAAGACGACCTTTAAAGGTGTCATACCAGGTGTAGAAGCCAGCTGTACAGGCTCAGTTACACTCGAAGTAGTCTTCGGATCCCCGAATAATTTCCGAAGCGAAAAGTTAATCTTTGACATAGTCCCATTCCGCAGTGGCTATCACGCCCTGCTGGGACGAACCGCATTCGCAAAATTTAATGCGGTGCCGCACTACGCATATCTCAAGCTCAAGATGCCAAGCCCTCGTGGAGTCATTACGGCCAATGGAAACACCGAACGCTCTCTCCGAACAGAGGAGCACATGGCGGCCCTGGCGGTGGAAGTACAAAGTAGCCTCTCAAGGCAAATCTCCAATCCGGCTATTAAACATCCGGACAACGTCAAGCGCGCCCGAAGTAACCTACAACAAAACCGGCTGGCATGTTCTGAGAAAGCATAGCAGTGCGGCCCCAACCCCAGCCCTCACGAGATTGCGATAGCAGTACCACGCGTACATAACTACGCTCTGGAAATACCATGGGCATAAGGGGAGGGGCACAACCACGGCACGCCCAGAATGCGGCTCAACCGCACTAGGGGCTCCCGATTTTGCCATTTCTTCTTATTTTATATATATATATATATTATATATATATATATATATATATATATATATATATATATACTTTTAGGACTCCACTATTCGGAAGGCCTGTCCGGCAATACACTCGCCGAGCACACGATGCAACAGCCATGGGGACAACAAGCCACGTCAAATGTCCAGGTGGTCTCTATAACGAGCTAAATACCTATCTTACTTAAAGTCTCGCAGCTTGCCCCGGGAGGGGGAAAATGTCAAATAATCCCATCTCTTGCTTATCGCACTATTTGTATCATTCTGCTTTCATAGCAGCCCTTTAAATAACAATACATAGCTCTTGTCTATTGTTGCATTCATTTTTTACATAAATATGTTCAGTCATGACATTATGCAACCATACACTTTGGTACGGCCAATACACCAGGGGCTTAAGTACCCCATAATACGGTGTGAGAAGACCGAACACTCTCATGAGTGCAGCACCCCGAACTTATAGCACTATATGCATCGGCTCCGAATCATGTCTTGGGTCAATAGTTGGGTTTGCCCGGCTCCCATGTTTTGGTACCTTACGTTCCGCAATGTCGACTAAGGTAGCGTTGGGAGAACTACTGCGATTGTGCCCCAGTTGAGCTGGGTTAACACCTCAGTAGAGAAAGCTAAAACTGACCATCATGATAGGGCGAGAGACCTCGCTGTTCGAGAGGTTTTTCGAGTCCCTAAAGACTTATGCCGCTTAGAGTGAGGAGCTGGATTTATCCGGCCTAGGCGTGGATAGTGCCCCGAACTCGGTCTTTCGAATACTAGGGGCTTCGCCAAAATTTAAAATTATAGAATTCTATGGCTAAGTGAGAGTGATAAAGCATTATAAGTCTAATGGGCTTGTTCGTTGTGCTGAGCGCCTCCCTAGATGGACCCAAGAATGGGAACAAGAGCGCTCAGGTTTATCCCGAACACCTCAGCACTCGTGGCATGGGGGTAGAAGCCGATGACTTGCATCTCTCAGATTTCATAAACGGCCACACAGAAGGTAATATTTTAAATTCAAAAAGCGTTGCTTAGCGCATATGAACAAGTTTTCAGCGCACAGGATAAACAAGAGTGAGTTTACTCAAAATTTACATCCCCGGTACATTCATTCGCTACAAGACGGGCACCCTTCAGGACGCCCTCATAATACATCTCGGGCCTGCGATCCTCCTTCCCCTCCGGTGGCCCATCCTTCACCAGCTTCTCAACATCCAGCTTGCCCCAGTGCACTTTAGCACGGGCAAAAGCCCTATGGGCGCCCTCGATGCACACGGAGCGCTTGATGACTTCAAGTCGTGGACAGGCATCCACCAGCCGTCGCACCAGCCCAAAGTAGCTCAAAGGCATGACCACCCCAGTCCACAGCCGGCCTATCAGGCCCTTCATGGCCTGTTCGGCTGCCTTATGAAGCACGACCAGCTGCTTCAGCTGGTCGCTCAAGGGCACCGGGGAATCGGCCTCAGCATACTGGGACCAGAACACCTTCTCCGTCGAGCTTCCTTCCTCGGCCTGGTAGAATGCGGCGGCGTCGGATACACTGCGGGGCAGGTCTGCGAATGCTCCTGGAGAGCTCCAGATGCGGGTAAGTAACAGGTAATTTACTTTCACGTGCTTGCTTTGCATAAAGAATGCCTTACCCGCCGCAATCTTTTTCATCGCCTCAATCTCCTGGAGGGCTTTTTGGGCTTCCGCCTTGGCAGATTTGGCGCTTTCAAGTGCCGAGGCAAGCTCGGACTCTCGAGTCTTCGAGTCAAGCTCTAAACTCTCATGTTTCTTCACGAGAGCATCGAGCTCTTGCCGCACCTCCGCCACCCGCGCCTCTTGCTTTTCTCGCTCAGTGCGCTCCATGGCCGCATTGTCTTTGGCCTTGGATAGCGCTTCCTTCAGGGTCGCCACCTCGGATGTGGCCCCTGCAACATTCACGTTGGTCCTGTCATTATTTGCAACCATGTATTTATATATACAATTACATAAGGTATTACATACCTTCCTTGTCCTCGAGCTGCTTCTTGGCACGGCCGAGATCGTTCTCGGACCGCTCGAGGCTCTGCTTCAATGCATCAACCTCCGCAGTCAGTGCGGCAGAGGTCAGCAGCGCAACCTGCATTCCCATATTGACATATTTATGTTAGACTCCTGCGTATATTTTTTTTAGATCCTCAGTCTGGCTTTTCTTTTCGAACACCACACTGAGCATCAGGGGCTACTGTCTATGCGGTAACAGTTTTATATGTTTTAACTACATACCTCAAAGCCTGTTAGCAGGCTGGTACAGGCTCCTGTCAGCCCGCTCTTGGCGAACTGAACCTTCTGAATCACCGCACTCATAACAGTGTGGTGCTCCTCATCGATGGAGGTGCCGTTAAGCACCTCCAGCAAATTTTCCGGTGCCTCCGGTTGGACGGAGGCCGCCGGCGTCGTAGGATTTCCCTTCTTGTGAAGGGGCCGCCTGCCGGACTCTGGAACCACTGAAGGTTCTGGATCGGTGTCCGGCCCGGGGCCGGACTTAGATCCCTTTGGGGCTTCATCCCCTTTGGGCCTGGAGTCCGGGAGGTCGCCTTGCGGTGCCTCCAGGACCACCTCCCCCTGGTTTAGTCCGTTTTGGGACTCCACCTCAGCGTCGTTCGTAGGGCGAGGGGAGGAGGCCGTCGGGAGTGAAGCGCTATTCACATCCGACGAATCCAGGGAGCCGCTCGACGAATCGCCGAGCTGAGCCTTGGGCGGACTGCATGATGGAATTCAGCGTCAGAAGGTACTGTACAATAGAGGAGCGCCATAAGTTATTCTGGTATCCGGATATTTACGATTTTGCCAAGGGCTTGACCCTGGATGGCCATTCCTCTCCGCCATCTTCGGCGTCGGAGGCGTAGTCCAGTAGAAGGGTCCTCCCCTTCTTGGACCCTCC